>NC_056728.1:570858588-570881129 GCF_019279795.1 Protopterus annectens | reverse complement strand
CCCATTGACATGTTTTGTGCAATATACCCCACATTTTAACAGACCTGCACTGGCCTTTCTACATCTGCCACTGATGCTTAGTGTTGGCCACTGCCCCTATGTGTGAGGAGGACATGTGCAGAAGGGTATGTGGAGTGAATACTATGTTTGCCTGAGCCCTAGCTTGCATATCTCCCCAAAGCAGTGCATGTCTGTTCAACATTATTCTGCCTACCCCTGAGCTGAGTCTACAGACAATGTGCATGTGGCTGTACACACGTTTGACATGGCTGTCACTACTTTGCAATGGTGCCATAGACCAGCACAGGTTAACAATAAACCAGCTTCATGTGTGGCATATGACCTTGCCAATCACATGTAGTGTGACATGTCTTCTGCTGACGTGTTGAATGACATGCATACATGTGTAACACAATGGTGTCCTTTCAAATATACAGTAAGGTAATGGTGTTCCAATGTAGGGACTTGTTATACTAACATGGAGCTTCAGCTGATGCAATGTTGTCAGTCCACCCTACAAATATGATGTGCATAGCCATTGCAGGGCATCATGTGGCTTCATTATTGCTATACAGTGTGAGTTACAGACACAGTTCATAGCCATGACTGTGTTCAGATACAATACATATCTAATGTGGAATGTGACCCATGTCACTGAGGTGTATACACACTAAACCCTAATGTGGAATGTGTGACACAGATCACTGTAGGGTATACAGATGACACCCATGCTCATCTGCAACCATATTACTGATGCCTGGCAACTATGCCCAGACATGGCTAACTTAGCAGTACTCCATGTCCCACATGCCATCTGTGTACCTCACACACATGATGAGCAAGCATGACAGTGATGTCTGACACCAACAAGGTGAATGTACTGTATCTGTGGCCTGCTGTGGTTGTATGTGTATGTTGTGCAACACATGTATGTATTTGGATACTGTATAGGTGAATGCTTTCATATTGTGACACACTCAAGATGTTCAAGACATGTTATGTGGTGGTTTTGATGTCATGCCTACACAAGCTGTGCACAGGCCTGTATGATGTTTAGTGTTTCACATCTGCAATATCACCATTACACAAAGGCCATAGTTGTATTGTGTTGAGCCAATGTACAACAGGGTGTACACACATGTATATCACTTCTACTGTATGTGTTGCTTCATGTCTCTGGCCATCCTCCATGGCCATGTGTACACATGTTTTGTCCAATGGTTGTGATGGGCATCTATGTCACATGTCAGTGTTATCCCATATGACATACACCCATAGATGTCATATGCTCCACTGAGGACAGGGTTATGCAGACAAAGGGTGGTATGTTTGGGATGTGAGATATCATGTTTTACAGGATAGTTGACCAGTGTTGCAGTCAGCCTACTACATGTCATGGACATGTCAGATAGCACATGACATTGTGTGACATTTATAGCATGGGTATAATCCACAAGGGTGAATTCTGTGGGCTGGTCATACTCCAGCTCCAACACATTTAGAGTGTGTGCACACATATGCTCTCTGTATAGTACTGTTTGTATTCCCCACATGTGTAATGCTGATCTGTAGTACCTGTCCCTACAGTGAACCACACCTCCACCATTGTATTCACAGCTGTCCACACATCTGGCAATGACAGTTTGTAAGGTTTAGTGTAGGTGTTTATATAGTCTTCAATCATTCCACATGGGTAACCACTGTGATGTTTTGCAGGTCTGACCAGTGCATTTTAACAGGACTACCATACATTATGTGTACGTGTGTTAAATGGCCACATAGTAGATAGCATGCAATTAATATGATCTGTGCATTATTAAGCTGGTAAATAACAATCTCACCTGCAACAGGCTGGTGTTGCTGCAAAATGCCAGAGGTACCTAAATAGGAGTGTCACAGCAGTAAGATCATTAGCCACACCTGTGTGATAGCTACATGGTGCAATGTTCATGTTAGCACATAAGCCAGTGCAATAGACTATACTAGGAGTATGCACATATGTGCATACATAGAGTAGCAGACAATAATATGTGGCATGTGTGCATACATGCCTTGCATATAATGTTACATTACATATTGTACAGTAACACATGTAACTATATGAAATATAGTTGTGTTATATGTGCAGTAATAACTTACCAGGCAACTCCAGGCTCAGTGGTTGAGAGACACCCACCTCCACAATACCAGCTGAAGCTTGTGGATGGAGGCTGAAGGTGTCCCCAGGCTGGCCAGTAGCTCCTCGGTACATGTGAGTGGGGGCTGGGTGAGTGGCCCTCCACCTGTTGCATCTTGTTCCCTGGCGATTGCATTAGCACGCTGTTTCACCCGCCTTATGAGGTCCATGCAGTGTCAGCGCACCTGCTGATAGGTGCAATTGTGGCCGCCAACATCATTTACTCTCCTGTGGAGTTCCTCCCACTGGGCATCCCTCTGCTGTGTATCCTGTGGCACATGGCTGAAGAGTGTTACATGGTTGTCGAGGAGGTATGGGATGAGGACCTCATCCGCCAAGCGGGTGTAAGGTGGCAGCCTGGCATGCGGCATACCTGGAAGACATAATGATGGAGACAGGTCACAGTAACTCACAGAGAAGTACAGAACTACAGCTGGACATACATGTGTATCACATTTATTAAGATTACAAATATGTCTTTGCAAATCTACATGACACTAACACCACTGACATGTTTAACTCACACACATTTGACACTTACTGGTGATTTGATGTTATCACAGTATATGTGTGTGTCAAGTGATGACATTGCTCATGCTACATGTGGATATCTTGATGTGGGCATGTCTGTTTGCCTGTACTGGTGTCTTTACCTATCAGCACATGCCTGGATGTGTTCACATTAATGCAATAGACCTTAATGCTGTGTATATGTCACATATGTAGTCATACACAGCCTTAAGGGATGTGACCTGTGACCCTGCAGACTTGCTCACAGAAAGTTTTACATGTATGTGTTTTGCCATATACATCTACATGGCACTGTACAACTGTTTAGCATCCTGCCATGTATTACCCGTGTTGCACATGTGAAACACTTGGGACAATGGCTAGCCTGATGATATTTGCAGGGTTGGATATCAACTATAACATGTATGGTCATAGCGAACTAGTAGGCTATATGCCCTGGGCCATTTATGAGCCTAGGCTGAAAGGTTACCTAGCTGTAGCCAACAGACAGGTAAGTTTCAGTGGCCAGTTCACACAGTGCCACAGAACTGATCCACAGGGTTACTGATATATTTGCCATGCAGTCCTCACACCATGTCACAAAGAGGGGCAATGTGCAGCTTCGCTGGACAGGGATGCATAATATGGCAGGAGTATGTAAAGTGTATGGCACAGAGATCTGTCAGGCATGTTGTGATCCTTGTACTAGAAAGGTGGATGTCCATGAAGTATGTGTTTATTTGAAATCAGGATGTGTAAGTGTAGCATATTCAACATCTCTGTGTTGGACATGGCTTTATTCAGGGTAGGCATCATGCTACATAGTGGAGCAAGGGATTGGGAAGGCCAGTGTAGACCATCTGAACATGGCCAATAACCCTTAAAGGAGATATGTGATCTATTATGGGTCACTTGAGTGTTGAGTATGGCTGAACAATGATCTCTATATTCATGGATGGCACCCTGTCATGATTAGGGGTGCCACTTATGACTACCTGTCTGGTGTGGTGAAGTAACTATCAAAAAAAGACTACTGTCCAGCTGCATCCCATACACACATAGTTTCCATTATGCCTAGGTGGTAGTTCATGGGTACAGGGTTTTTAACATAGGGGATGACAATGCAATACTTAGCTGTCAGATTGTGGCCATACATCACACACCACACATCAACCCACAAAGGCCCTTCTGTATGTTGACCGCAGCACACATTGAGTCAACTATTGCTCCTAGTTCATAGTCATTTGCAAACATCAATAGGCAGATGCCTTCTGTTTTAGTCTGTGTGGTATAGATAACAAAGAGGGGGAGTACCAGGAATTAACCCTGTATTACTGTAGCTGGCACTGGTTTGATATGCATGTATTAGTCAGACACCTTCTGTAGTGTTGGTTCTGCCAGCAGTCCAGTTGACAACCACTCCTGTAACGTAGGAATATACACCTAGTTTACTGAGTGTAGCTGGAACACAGCATAGGTGATGGTGTCCTAAGACCTGGTAAGGTCATGATATGCTGTGTGAATCAACCTTACTGTCATCTACATCTGTACTGACTACATCAAATAAGTTGATCACAGTTCATGGCCTTACAGACCAGACTCAGCAGGGTAGTAGTGCACTATTTCCCATTATCAGTGGTATCTCCCCCTTTGTGGGGTGTGATAACTGTCGCTGTGCACCATTCAGTGTGTACACAGCCTGACATGAAGCTATGATTGAACATGATGTGTATGTGGAGAGAAAATTGTTCTGACATTTCTGTAGGATACACCCTGGGATGTTGACAGGTCCCATGAAAGCTGTATGTATGGCTTTAGAGAGTGCAGCTTGTACCTGCATAGTTATTACAGGGGCTCTGTAGTGTACATGGATATATAAATATGTGTACCTGTTGGGGGGAGATGGGAGTGGGTTTATGTTCTCCAAGACCCTATCTGGATGAACAGGTGCTATTTCTGTAGGTGCAGTACTTCCCATGCCATAGTGCTGTGAAGCACGGCAGGTCTTGTTGTTGCCATGACAGTTCATGACACTGCTATAGAATGCTCTGTGGTTGGCTTCATAATATGTGGCTGATTAGTTTAACAATAGCTTTGTGTGGTTTCATATGGTGTATCTGCATCTTACTGAGGCTGACCAGGGATCACCTCCACTCATGTGTGTTTACTCTTGCAACAGTTACTACCTTCTGTGGTACACTTTAAGGCAGGGTACCACCAGTTTGCCTTCCTGTTTGTGTTTGGTTGAATCTTGGTTCTGTTTCAATTGCACAATAACTGCATTTATGTGAGTGGTTAAAGTTCATTTGTATAGGATTCAGCATTTGCACATGCATTGTCCATCTGCATGGGTGCCATGACAGTCACCACTTCGCTCTTAATAAGCATAACATTGGCTTTGGAGACTGACTTTGTGTAGCATACTGTTAGCCCTGTTTGTGTGACTATGGTGATCCAGGTCATTGGGGTTGATGAAATCCAACATGCATTGAGTGCAGGTGTTGGTACATGAGGGGTCTTCCCAGTTCATAATGGAATAGTTGAGCGTAGCCATTATTATGGTTTTCTGTCTCAAACCTAATATTCCCCATTACAGCACAATATAACAGTTGGGAATTCTGAGGCATGGTGGGTGATCTGTCGCAAGGTGCAATTTGGATTCCACTTTGGCAAAAGGTAGTTGCTCAGCATAATGCATCTGAAGTTATGCAAATGCAACTAGCATGGGGGTGTACATATCCTTCAGGAATATAGGATATCCAATAAAGGATAATGGCCAAGAGGGGAGGTATGTGTTATAACATGGTCATGTAGGGGGGGGGTGCTCTCCGGAGCATTGAACCATATCTCAGTCACTGCACAGATATGTTCTCCATGTTAAGGATTGACATAAGTGAGTCCATATCGAGTTTCTGAAATGTATCATTGAGTAGCAAGACCCGCAGTTTATTGCTTGGCTGCCCTTGTTACAGCAGTGGACTTTCACTTGAACTTTGCACGATGAAGGCACTATAGGGGAAGCATGAGCCCTAGCCAGTATCCAGATTCCCAGGGGTGACAGGTGCAGGCCCTGTCTGGCAAAGCATCATGGTCTGTCAACCATGTTATCCCAGGCAGAGAGATACTGGATACCCTTTGCATTGCACCAGTACAATAGACAATTGTGGAATACAATCCTTTTGTCCCTGAACTGCAGCATCATTCTGGCCAATGACAGAATGCTACTCAGGCTTTGGGACATACCTGCATGGGCTACAAGACCTGACAGTTCCTACATGTGTGTTTCCATGCAGTCCAGGCTACTGCATCACAGGTCCTGCACAACAACATGGAATATGCCAGTGCCTTGTGTATAGTTCAAAAGGTGGTCTGAGTGTATGAGTATGTGGCTAATCATGGCAGACAGGCAGCTGATAGTATGTTTGCCCTCATATAACTTGGTGTGTAACATAGTGCTAGAGTTTGCATTCACAAATGAGTACTGTTAGGCATGTTTCTGGCCACTTGTTCTGAGGTGTGGCACAATTATGCAAACTATGTCATACAGTTTGTGTATTTTGTTGTCTGTCTATTCCAACTTGGGAGGTCACTTGCTTGGCCAGATACTTAGAAGCCTCTGTGAATGTGTGTGATTTCTGGTGGTATGTGTGGGTGTCCTTACTGTGCTCTGGTAAGGGTATGTTGGTTGTGATGATGAGATGCATGTGTTAACCTACACCTCATGACTGTCCAGTCCAGCCATGGCTGTAGACTGGACTGCCTTCTAGCTTACCCCTGTAGCTGCATCCCAGACAATGTGTGGGGTGTGGTGTTAGGTGAGTTTGGCAGTGTACATGGCATAGAAATTACATTCCCCCAGGATAGCCACATACACAAAGCTGACATTCGTAAACACCAGTAGCTGACTGGTAGACATGCCTGTATGAGCATTCAGTACTACAAGTACCAAGTACTGTATTTAGTTTACGTATTGCCTATGAAGATGTTTTAGACAGTGATGCTCACAAGTAATTACTTGTGTTATGGACGTGACAACACTGGCTATTACAGAAACACAGTAGCTACCTTTAGCAGCAATCCTCCTCTGAGGAGCACATGACATCCTGATAGTTGATTACAGATGATGCAAGTGTCTGCAGGTCTGTTTCCTTTTCTGAGTATATACTCACATATCCACCAGAACCATGAGCTCTGTTGGGCACAGACACCCACTCCCCAAACAGAGTCATGTATGAATAGACTCTGCTGCCACTATCAACATGATCAGCATATAATCAGATAGTGTGAGTCATCACCTATGAAGCAGCTATTACACATGGGCAGCAGTCTTCTACATCTTACACTCCTACTGCAGATGTTACACTGGAGTTAAAATGATATGCAACCTGTTTCATTACCAGTACTGTGCACTACCTTACATACAGTATTTGCAAGCGGCTGTTAGGTTGGCAATGAGAGGTTAGGCTACACAAACCTGAAAGTTCAACCAGTGTGTCCCTACTCTCAATATCCACTCTATGTAGGTGTGCACATAGCCATTTGGCCCAGCCCTGTAACAAGGGTCACTACACATTTGCATAACACGTACACATGCACAGCTGTTATTGCTTGCAAATGATACTAGAGAGGTGGATATTACATGTGTTATGTGCATGGATAGTTACCTAGCTCTTCCAATTATCTTTGCTATCATGCTGCCAAACTATCAGATGAATACAAGTCATATGTATCCTGTTATTGAGTACTGTAATTGCCAATAGACATAACTAATAACATATGGGGGTGGGAAGATGGTGTAATGGTTAATGTGTTTGACTTACAAACAGAAGGTGCAGGGTTTGATTCCCACATGGGGTAAGTGGCTAGGCTTAAAATGGCCTGCAACGGCAGTTAGCCTAGTACCAGCCTATGAACCTATAATGTTTGCATAACATAACAGAAATGCTATGTAAAATGGAATACATATCTGCCTAAAATACTGTACATTACACAGTTATTGGCACAATATCCCACAGTGTAAACCATATTTGCACAGTAAGCCCACCTTTGACATGTTCATCTTACTTATACACCCATACATATGTCTACTGTTACAATATATTGACATATACTATCCCCTGTTATAGCACATACTTGTTGGACCAACCCTGACACTGACAGTGGCTGGAAGAGAATTGGTGAGTTCCAAGCCCATACATATCATCCCTTGTAGTGTATAAGGAGTTTGCCCTGTGACCTACAGCAGTACACACATAGAATATTAAAAGCATTACTACTGCTCAACAATACATCGCTACAAGATAGTTATTCCACTATATGCATTGATTACACTGTAATTCTTACAGAACAGGTACTACATACACAGACATACTAAATGTTATACATACCTTCTTAGTAATTGGAGGTGTTATTGACTGGTATATTACTCGTTTTCGGTTTGTGTTTCAGTATTTTGTACTGTTATACAGGTAGATACAGATGGTTTGAATGTGTGACAAGGCATCCTTTTATAGTTAGAGATCAATAACATGTGCTATCCTGATCACCAATTGGTGTTCCAAAGTAGTTAATTACATGCACATCAGCTGTGCAGCTACTCAGTTAGCCAATACCATGGCAACAGTGGAGTATAACTGAGTACTCCACATTGGCATTGTCCCTTTGCCTTACTTGTGAGGAAGACAGCCTGGAAGTGTTGTCTGAAATCTATTGCAAGAGCTGTATGGAGACAAACACAAATATATTGTGCGTAATGCCTAGAGGATTTGGTCTAAATGTCAGTAATGCTGTTATATTTCTGAACATTGCTACTTGTGTAGAGTTTGTCTGCACCTAATACTTTTGCATATGTTTCAGTCTGGCCAGGATGTTTGACCAGCTCAAGACTGCATGGCTATGCATATAATGTTAGGGGGGTTTACGGTGTGCTTACCAGACATCTTTAGTTTGGTGTTAATGTGTATCATACTGTGCTGACAATCAGTAATCAGTAACACTTCCTGGTGTAATTACTTTTCAACCCTCTGAAACAGGAATAGTTCAAACAAACCCTGTAACATCAGCAGCTGTTCCATTGTATAACAGCAACTATTTCACATAGGGCCATGTTAGTGTGTCTGTGTCCAGGTATGTTAAGGTTTCAGCAGATGTCGTACAGTGGGTGAATAATTGGTTATGGTATGACAGTATGCATTGTTATAATTAGTTTGGGTGTGGGGGAGATGTTAGTGGGTGTACATAGCAGATGCAGGTGTGTAGGAACCACTTTTATACATCTTCTATATGTGTGTGGGGGTTCTTTCCCTATGTGAGCACCTATTCCTTAGTGGGCTAATACTATAGTAATTGCAGGCTGATTCATTAAGGCAATGTTAAATGCTTCCTATATAGTATGCAGGTACTGTTAGTCCTTGAATCCTTTTGGCAATACATCAGAATGTAATAAAAGTTTTGCTAAATGAAAGTTGTCTGTGTATATCTGTCATAGATATTTGCAGTCATTGTAGTTGTGTTGGTGACTGTGTCCACAGAACATATTTGTAATAGTGTATTGGCATATACTCTTCATATGTTATGTTCATATTGTTTGGGAGGCATAATGTGTGATTGCTATGGTCCATGATATAATCAGTTATGAACACTGCAGATGCTGTATACACACATGTATGTATGTATATATACATATATATATATATATATATATATATATATATATATATATATATATATATATATATATATATATATATATATATATAGATATAGATATATAATATATATTATTGCATATGTTTATCTGTACCTCCATAGATGTGTAGATGTTTTTAACCTATCTATATATCTACGTCTATCTCTACATATTGACATGTATCTATATATATATATATATATATATATATATATATATATATATATATATGTAGCATACACCTTTCATTGGGTACATGGCGGTTTCTCCTTTTTCCACACAATCCTCCCTTTTATGTTTTAACCTGTCTGAATTCACATCTGGCATAGGTACATCTCAGGTAGCTTAGTGGTAGGTTACTCTGAGGATGGTGTACATGGTTGCGGGTTCTAATCCTGGAAGGGGTTATTATTTTACCTCTCAGAGTAGGCACTGGTAGGGAAAGTGTGAATAATGCACATTTAAGCGGTTGTAAGCAGATTTGCCCGTGGACTGCGCAACGTTAAGCAAAGGTTATACCTGTGAAGCGCTTATCTGTTTAACTGTGTTTAAGCGCTGCTTACTGGCACACAAACCAGCGCAAACCCACTTACATCTGCTTAAAAGTGCTTTAATCCACCTGCATCCAACAGCTCTTATTCTGGCCCTCAAAATAAATTAACAGCCCTTGAACCCAGGACCATGAACACCACAGTCACTGATTTTACCACTAAGGCATCTGAGATATGTACAAATGTTATGGTGTTTAGAATATGCATTTTACTATAGGCATTCCTCACTACTGAAAACAAATGTGGCAGTCAGTTGATGTACATATGCATGATACATGTTAATGTTCATATGTTTGTGGAATTAGGTGTTGCAATGTGACATGACAGGGTGTATTATGGATGCAAATGTTTTTTGTTTTGTGTCCTTTTTATATTGTCCCCATACTCCATGTATACCCCCTCCAGTTCACTTATTGAACATCCAACCCAGGCTCTCCTTGATGCATGATTTCATTACCCATCATTCCTCCCCCACCACAATCTCCATATACACAACAACCATCCCTTCTATGGTGAATTAGGTTAATATTAATAGTTATAATACCAGAGCTGCATGTGTTTTGTGTACACTTCAATTCCTTTGGATTGCTTCTGTGTCACGAAGTGTGTTCATATATGTTTATATATATGGCTATAGCTGTAACTGTATATATATATATATATATATATATATATATATATATACAGGGAGTCATCATCCATGGCTCCAGTGCATAGCCAGCATCCCCAACCAGGTGGCCATATGGGATGTGCCCCCTGGCAAATACCTGATACATCTGTGAGGCATGCCAGATGTGGGAGTCGTGATAGCTTCCAGGGCTGCCAGCACACACATCCATGATAATGCCTGGGCATGGCAAATGACCTGGCAGTTGATGGAGGGGTATCCCTTGCGGTTTATGTAGCGCCTACCCTGCTCACTGGGTGGTGACTTGATATGTAAACAATGTAATTAGTCCACTGCTCCCCAGACCACAGGCAGACAGGCAGGATACAACCGGGGGGGTACACAGTGCACCCTTGAAATGCAAACAGGAGTGTCCCTTGCGGGATGCCCCAAAAATTGACATATAACCAAAAGAAGGTGATACGCCAACCGTTGTGGCCGGGATGTGTACATACCCGAAATACAGGGGTGGGAAAGCCTGATGACCCATGGGTCAAGACAACGTATGACATGGGTCCCATGAAGTGGAGAGTGGGCAGCGTGTAGTGGTGTGTTCAGACCCAACCAGCAGCCAGAGTAAGGATGGGTGCTGTAGAGGAGGTGTGGGTGGGGGAACTATGGGTAGCTAGTTATGGGTCTAGGTGTGCAGGTGTTGGCTGATGTGGGTCTATATGGACAGCCCCAGGGATGTAAGCAAAAGTGTTCATTGGGCAGAGGTGTCACCCAATGAGCAGCCACACCCACTACGAGTCCCACTGCAGTAAAATGTAATCTACATGGCAAGGAACGGAATAACCAGATGTAGATGTATATATGTAGAGGTATGTGTGTGTGTATATCTACCCATAGCTACATGGAGATATACCTCTCCCTCTCCGTAGTACAAATGTATACATACAGAGACAGAATACATATACATACCCACATATAGATATATACATATGCAGACACCCATACACCCATATGTCGTTAGATTTATGTATAGACAGCAATACATAAATATTTACATGTATGCATACATATACAGATATATCTGTATATAGTAATGTATATATATATATATATATATATATATATATATATATATATATATATATATATATATATATATATATATATATATATATATATATATATATATATATATATATATATATATATATATGTGTGTGTGTGTGTGTGTGTGTGTGTGAATATAATGCATATAGCTAGGATATGATACAGCAGTTACGAATTACATATGTTCACAGGCCGTGCATATGGGAGTGAGGGAGTCCAATCAACAAACGTGTAACACATAGCTTCAACCCACCCCCCACCCCAGCTAGACCAGTGAAACATACAGACACACAATAAAAGTAAACACAGCACTGCTTCCCAGACCACAGGCAGGATACTACCAGTGGGAGAGACCTGCCAGGTCTAATCTTGAAACAAAGACATCAATGTCCATTGTAGGACACCCCAAAAATTACTGATCATTGGAGTCGGTTCCTGTCATGAGTCATCAAACCAGGCTGTAGACGTACATGGACCAGTAGGTTGTGCAAGCCTGATAACCCATGGGTCGATACAACATACAACATGGGTCTTGACACGCGGTGAGTGGGCAGAGTGTAGTGGTGTGGTTAGACTCCACCTGTACCCACAGTAAGGATGAGTGCTGTAGAGGAGAGGCAGGTGGGGGAACTATGGGTATGCAATTATGGGCCTAGGCATGCAGGTGTTGGCTGGCACAGTTGTATTAGGACCACTCCGGGGGATGTAAGTAATATTCAAATGGTCAGAGCTTATGCCTATACCTCTCAACCTCTAAGAGCAAATCCACTGGACAGGACATAAACCGTTGGGGGAACAAATAGGGACCATACCTCTCAACTGTCCATGATTTTCAGGGTCTTCCCTGATTTTATCTCAAATTTTAACTCTGTCCCTCTTAATCCCTCCTAAAACTAGTGACTTTTGGAGGAAAGGGGGTGAATTACACTTAATGAATAATGGCAATAATTAAGTGTTATAAACTCCTGTTACTTCAGAAAATATGTATTAATTCACATGCTCTGATTCTGTCAATGTTTCAAGTTAATGGCATTAATATTTTAAAAGTGTCCCTGATTGTCCCTGAGTGTTTTTTGACTTGTCCCTGATTCAGTTGAAATTTGTCCCCACTTGTTTGAGAGGTCTGATAGGGAAGGAAAGCACATATTCCACTTACAACCTTAGAAAGCTGATAGAATAATAGGTATGCATTAGCATGACTCGGCTGAAGGATGTGGGGTCCTAAACCCAATTACTTGTCTGTATTTAATGGTGTCAGTTCCCAGGTATTTGCCAGACAAGTGCAGATTGTAAGAGAAACACATCAATAGTGAGAAACAAACTCTAGCCAGGCCGCGGATTCCGTTCAGTTGACCGGCATACTTACTCCTAATGGGCAGCCATTCCCGATATTGGTCCCACTGCAGCACAGTCCAGTTTAAATGGCACGGTATAACCATATGTGTCATTGCATAACCCATTACACAACACCTATGAACACATGGTCGCAACACCCCATTGTAGGCATGTAAGTTGATGTAATAGGCATCAGAAGGTATTATCGTAGTCCTCACCCCCACCCAGGGGTGTGAATGTCAGATGCAAACACCAAATGCAGTGCATTTGCAAGTGCAGGAGCAAGCGGGTGTAAGCCTGTTTGGGTGCCGGTATGCGAGTATCACACTAGCGAACCAATGTAGAGGCTGAGTGTAAGAAACTGTATCCGAAGGTTAGCATTGCTTAGCTCCACACAAAGCCACGCACACCCGCTCACAACTGCTTTAAAGTGCATTAATAACTCTGTACCCAACAGCTCGTGTTCTGGCCAGCAACAAAATAACCAGCCTCTGCAAGGCTAGAACTCTGGACCCTGTACATCCCAGTCATAGTAGTAAACCACTACTCCATTATAGCAATACATATAAAGGAGGTATCAGCAACCTAAACCTCACAGCAGGGAAATCAAATCAAATATGTGAACTGAATCTATGTACAGTGTAATGTGCTGTAACCTGCCACAGACCATAAATATGTGAATTGGAGTACTGCAGTAAACATAGAGTTGAGGTGTCACTGTAATAAAGATATAAAGTCCCCAGGACCCCATACAGTGTATGTACACATGAATGACGGATACCAGACACATATATAACCTGTAATGAGTAAGACATCATTGACAAAAGGCAAATATAATGCTAGATAACCAATAAGCGATGAATAACCACAGTACAGCCCAACTAAGTAATTGTAAGCAATGTGTAAGGAAGTCAATACAATATGCCCACAGGTACACTTCTTTAAGCAGTGCCAACCTGAAGTAAGCAGGTGTGCCCATAGCTTAGCCTTTTTGAAACTGTCCAATTATGGAAAATCTGCAGGAATCCGGCCCTACTTAATCTGAAGAGGTGGGAATACGGTTCATAACTGGTTTTAGCATCCCCCTGCAGGCAGAATGGCTGGAGTGGGAGAAGTCACTCGCTTTAAAGCACAGCGCTGGGGCATCCAGGAGTCCAAATTCATGGTATGGCTCCTAGTAAAGCACCATGACAGGAGACTACTGCAGGGCCAGTACCAGGGCTCGCAGTACAAAATGGAGGCCTGGGACAATCTTGCCCATGACCTCACTAGTGTCACAGGTATCCCCCGGACTGGTGAGCAGGTCAGGCACCACCATGCAGACCTGAAGCGGTGGAGGGGGGATGTCCTGGAACAGTGGATCCAGGAAGCAAGGCAGATGCAGAATGCCCCAGAACTGAGTAAGTACTCCTTCCACTACATAGTTAATAACTGCCTAGCTTGTGTATACTATGGATAGGTATGGCTAAATATCACTGTACTTCTCTGACAGCTGCAGATGAGCGTGCTGTGAACCAGCAAGCCTATGATGCTAGGCTGCAAAGGATGCATCGCGAGGCAGGTTAGTAAATAACCTGCATGTACTGTCATAACAAATAAATGTAAGAGCCTCAGAAAGTGTTGTACCAGTATACAGAATTGTGTAATATGCTGCAAATAAAGGTGTAATTCCTGCATTGCTTCTGTTTACTCTGCAGTCATATGGTGTACTGTTGCTGTTATTAAATAGTACTGTTGTAGTAAGCAGAGTTACCCACACTGTGGTATGTAGATAAAATGTGTATGAAGTGCTGTATAACAATGTTGGAAGTGCAAGCAGGTTAGTCAAAATACAAAATATTTAGGCAAAATACATTGCAAAGCCTCACAACTATTGCCTGATAGCATAGTGTACAGTGATCTTACCTGTAATGCTTTTGTCACACATATCAGGGCTTTGGATCCCAGGAACGCTAGTACGTTGTTTGCATAATCATTCCACACAACTGCACACAGTTTGTTAGAATATTCAGAGAGAAAGCTGTATGCATATTTACACTTAATAACTGTACAGATTTTGCTAGAATGCTCAAATAGAGAGTGGTATGCATATTCATACCCCTCAACTGTTCCAATCTGCCCAGTATGTCTTGATAAATGGCCCACATCATCTGCCTTTTGCCCTGTTCCCCTGACAAATTAGTGTAATGATCCAAGAAATGTAGGCTGCTGTTAATGACATATAACTGATAGAGTTGCACATAGTCAGAAAATGTACTTGCAAACATACCTGTCATCTCAGCATCTCACCCAAAGTGCTTGAGAGCAGTCTCAAAACATGTTGCATTAACACCTGCATCTTGTCAAGCCTGTACGTAAGACACAGGTCCCGTACATACTACTCTACAAACATACCGTTGTATAATATAACGCCATTGGGTAGTGTAATAATACATGTAAGGGACAGACAACTGCAGTGTCTATGAATGTTGTGAAAACTACAAGGATTTATTAGTTGTTAATTGAACTCTCTCTCTCTCTCACCCCTACCATATGTGCAAAAATAACCGATTTATACAACTCATTTGGTACGTCTACACTCCTTTGTTGGGACATATGTCCTGTTGTTTTATAAATATTCACATCTGTTTCTATGCATGTGCCATGTTAATATACTCCCATATTGGTGGCCTGTTGCCATCAATGAAACCTGCATGTTGTTGTAATGGCCACTGTTTACCCATATATGCATGTATTCCACCTGCTCTGCAACTATTTATATCTGGTGCCTTGGGTAATGGGAATACCTATGCATGCTGTTTTAACTAATCGTGAATGCTGTTGACTATTACTAACCCATATCTGCATTAAACATGCAACAACATAGCTCATATGGGAAGGCCAGTCCCAGCAGACCCACCTGTCCCACCTCAGCTGGCCATGGCACCAGGCACAAGCACATCTGGGGCCCAGCCTGGGACCCCCTCGATCATTGGCCCTGCACCACCTTCGGGTGGAACTGCTGCACCGGATGGGGCTCACCCCCCACGGGAGCGGGAGCTGACAGGAACCTGTCACCCATGGTATGGTCCGGGCCATGGTGCATAGGGAGCTCGACAGGGAGGTTCGAGACTGCCTACGACAGCTTGAGGGCTGAGTGGCACAACTAGAGGGTGAGCCTGCCCCTCCTACACAGCCCCCAGCACAGCCACCTTCTGGGCTGTGAAGGTGCAGTGGTGACTGCTCATGGGTGGGGACCTCAGTCCCACTGTATCCATTTGTGGGCTCATGGGCTTGCGACTTCCAAACACCCCTCCCCGTCCAAGCTGCCCCCCCCACATGTGTCATATACTGCCCCTGTACACATCTTATTTGTCTTGTCTGTCATCCTACCCAACCTATCCTCCATGATCATACCTACTCGTCTTCCACAACATCCCACTCTCACTTAAAAAGAAAAGAAAGGCAATCTGTTCCCACAAAAAAAGCACACCCCATACATAACTGTCCATTTCGCACACGTGTCCACTAGACACATGTAAACGTTTCTAATTGGCATCACAACATACTATTGTTGTCCTCACCCCTGTCTCAGGGTTGTGAGTGTCCAAATGTACCACCACATTTATTGCATATGCACAGCCGTTGCTTTAGAAGAAATGGACAGCTATGGACCTTCCCTACACCCTTCCTGCACATCCCTAGTTACCTTGCATACTGTCTTTTCCTCTTTGTGCCCCTTTTTCACCACTTTCCTATTACCCCTTTTCTTTTCTTTTAAAGAAATTAGCGTGGGGGTAAGCGGGAGTAAGCACTTTTAAGCAGCAGTGAGCAGGTTTCAGCCTGTTTGCGCGGGGGGTAAGCACTGCTTACACAGGTTAAGCAATCAAGAAGGTAACTGAGTGTAAGGAACTGTAACCAAAAGTAACCACTACTTACCGTCACGCAAACCCACGCGCACCCACTCACAACTGCTTGAAAGTACCTTAATCACTCTGTATCCAACGGTCCTTGTTCTTTCCAGCAACAAAATAAACGGCCTCTGCAAGGCCCGAAACCAGGACCCTGCATACCACAGCTAATGTGATTTACCACTAAGCCATGGCAGATATACAGACATCTGATGTTATCACAAACATATCATCCAGCACAGTCATTCAACAGTATAGGAAATGTATTTCATTATGTAGATGTATATGTGTGTGTATTTATGTCCAGATATATCTACATACATAGATATAGGTATATATAAATATATCAAGAACAAACCATGTGACAACAAAACATTAAAAAGGAATGAAAAGAAAAACACCAGCAACTCCTGTATTATGTAGTGGTGTTTTCCTGTGTAATATCAAGACTCCCTCAGACAGACATGTGTCATTAATACACAGAAACATTTGTACATTGCCCAAATACATTACTTTGAGCATTTTATTTACATTAACAAAACAGTTCCTGTCCAATCATAATGTGAGAACAATACTCTTGCAAGGAGCTGTGTGCAACATCATCATTAAACAGTTAAATGGGGTAACCATAGAGGGACCGGTAGTGTCGTGTGTACACTGGGGTCATCTGCAACACATGTACCTGGAACCTTTAGGAGTCATGTGCATACCAGGATCGTGTGCCTGAGAGAGGGGTGAGGACAACAGTAGTATGTTGTGATACAAATTAAAAAGGTTACATGTGTCCAGTGGACACTTGTGTGAAATAGACAGCTATGTCTGGGGCAAAAGTCATTCTGGGAACAGATTGGCTTTTTGTTTCTGTTTTTGTAAGGTGAGAGTGGGATGTTGGGAAGGAGAGTAGGTATGCTCGTGGAGGATAGGTTGGGTAGGATGACAGACAAGACAGCATACAGGGGCGGTATATGACACATGTGTGGGGAAACACCTTGGACAGGGAGGGGTGTTTGGCAGTCACAAGGCCATGAGCCCCCAAATGGAAACAGTGGGATGGAGGTCCCCACCCATGGGCAGCCACCACTACACCTTCACAGCCCCAAAGATGGCTGTGCTGGGGGCTGTCTAGGAGGGGCAGTCTCACCCTCTAATTGTGCCACTCTGCCCTCAAGCTGGTGTAGCTAGCCTCATAACCCCTTATTGAGCTCCATACCCACAACGGCCTGGATCGTACAATGGCTGAGTTCCTGTCTTGACCTGCTCCCAGGGGAGGCAAGCCCCATCCTCAGTGGCGGTTCCACCCAAAGGTGGTGCAGAGCCAACAGAGGTGGAGGTCCAAGTCTGGGCCCCAGACGTGCTGGTGCCTGGTGCCATGGCCAGTTGAAGTGGGACAGGTGGTTCCACCGGGACCTGCAATCCCACACATCCTATGGTGTTGCAGTTTTAACACAGATAAGGCTTAGTAATACTCAACAGCATTCAGGATTACTTATAACAGCATGCATAGATATTACCATTAACCCAAGACAACAGATGTCATAGATTTGCAGAGGGAGCACAACACATGCATATATACTGCATGACATCTGTCTAAAGCGTAGATGACTTGTGACTGCAGCTATGAACAGCGGCCCATTATTGGCATGTCACTGTGATAACCTCAGACAGTGACTGTCATACCACTGTTTCATGTGACGATGTCCCATCAGGGATGCAATGTCAGGAACTCTCATCACTGTCACCATGTACTGACTGCAATCCTCACACTATGCTTCTGCAGTTCACAGATGTGTGTTCTGTGAGTAACACAAGAAACAAATGGTTCCACACACCGACCAGTCTACAGATGGGGGTTTCCTCACAAACAGAGCACTGTGTTGTCAGTTATTAAAACATGCAGATTAGCCATTACCACACTCAACCTGTTAAATCGGCAGTAGTTTGAATGAAGCATAGCTACGCTTACATGCTGTAGTCATGTCTGGTACATCACCCTCCTGTCTTTAGGCTATTTTCCACAGTGTATGTTGTTTGAGGAATATCCAGATTTCATCTCTGATGCTGTTTACCAAACACCGGATCCAGGTTCCACTCACAGCGACTGTCATGGGCAAACACCAACATGATGTTCCTAGATATTGTACTGTGTTCCCATGCAATGGCTATGGGAATGTCACCACAGCTGTTACACATGCAATCAGCTAAAGTAGGACTGCAATAGGTGCAGATGCCATCCCCTAATCATGACCATCACTTACAAAACACAAGCTGCTGCTGAGCAGGTGTACACCTCCACATCCACCAGAGAGTGTGTGGGAGGGACAGACAGAGGCAAAGTACATCAGAAAAGGGCTGGGAGACTAAAACATAAGCATCTTCTGTCACACACCTACCAGTACAGGGGTTCAAACCCCTGACTGACTAGCCATTACTATTACAAGTGCATGCAGTTACTCCATGTGCCATATAGCTGACATGATGGTGTGCTATAAGAACATATATGTGTGCTGGTGAGTGACATCTGCAACAGAGATATAGTAGACATACATTAGGTGTAGCACACATGGCTGTCCACATGAACAGATGTCATTGTCGACACAACCACACTGTCAAAGGACTCAGACACATTGGCACACTTTGGCAGGCTCACAAATACACTTCCTAACTACTAAGTTTGCCACACTGCAGTAATGCACAGGTATTACATGCACCACAGGGGATAGTCTGAGGTTCTATGGGCTAGGGCATGTGAACATGCCTGACATCAGTCAGTATGCCAATGGGAGTTATACTGGGTGTGACTGTGGTTGGGGACATCATACCCCACGCAGACACAAGGTGCCAGTAATGACATGCATGTGTGCATTGCTTTATGGGTGTGTAGTGGTTGGCTGTGCAAGATGGCTGTACAAGGCTGGGAGAGGGGTAATCCTTGGCATCAGGCCACCTGACAGTGGTCTGCAATGTGGTTCAGGGGTGTAGTGTCTGTTATGTCCCACACAGATGGGTATTGTATGGCCTGTGCTGTCATCCTGGTTACCATTGTGTGTAGCCATTGCTTTGCAATGCATGCCATGTCTGTGTTTGATAGTCCTTGACATGGACAATACCTGGAATGTGCACATCCCACAATAATGTACAGTGACATGTTTAAGTGTACCTGGTTTGCCTGGTACATGTTATGTACACTGACTGTTATAATCAGATGTTTCAATACTGGCCTGTGCCAATACTGGTCTGGTGTGGCAGGACCTGCTAATAGACAGCAGGTTGACCCTGCACCTGCAATGATAGCATGATACAGGTATTCCCTGGTGTCAGTGGCATCTGTTCATACAGGGCATGTGTGTAAGGCATTGTATGACCTTTGTGGATCACATTTGATAGCACCACATATGTTGCAGGCGTCCAGTGGGGAACATAGGAAATGGTGCATTGCCTGCAATTATGTGCCTATTGTACTGTTGGACAGGGTGCCATGCCATCTGTGGCCCAGTGCAATCACACCATGCCTACTATCTGTCAGCAATGTGCAGGGTACTAGCAACATAGCGGGATATTCTAGGCAAGTGTATTTGTGTATGACACATGGGTTCAGACCATAGTCTCGGTAATAGTAGGGTTGCTTACTGTGTTCACCAGGCTTTTTGCCAGATTTAGGGGTATGGCTTGCTAACCCAGTCTCTTGGCTGATTAAAATCTGTAAACCTTGTGAGGTGGACATTGTAACATATAATATGGCCAGCATATAGGAAAACTACAAAACCCACTCCTCAACATGTCCAGTGGTTAGACATTCACAGCCACCTCCACACAGGTTCTGACTGTCAAACACACACCTGCCATGTCTTGGAGTAGAACTCCTACCTAACTAGTTTATCACACTACAGCATTACGCAGTTATAACATGCGTTAAAGAGATTACTGGGCTACTCCATCCCCAATGGTGTATTTTCACAAAGAATGACATCAGCAGGTTTATCGAAGTAGGACATTTCAGATTTCCTGCAAGTGAGTAGCCCAAAATGCATTGCTCACAAAGCAAACAGTGAGACGCACACAACCCGTCCACAACTAACTGACATGTGTGGGTATAGAACTATTGACCAAGATCTATATCACACTACTGCATGGAGATGTTATAGGATGCACCATGAGGATTACTAGGGAACTTGTTCCCCAGAGGTATATTTTACAGGGTATGACATCAGCAGGAGTACCAAAGTAGGGCATTGTAAATGTTGTACAAGTGAGTAGGGTATAATGCATTGCTCCCTACACAGACATTGAAACACAGAAAACATACATAACTGCCATGATTGTGGATGGATCCCTACCACAGTTCTAAATCACACTCCAGCGGTACGCAGTTACAGGATGCGCTACAGAGATTACTGGGTTACAGTAGTCCCAGAAGTGTATTTCTAGGTGGGTGACATCAGCAAGGTTGCCAAAGATGAGTATGTGAATCGTAAGGAGTGTGCATACTCTAAAAAGCATTGTTCCCTTTTCAGGTAGACACACACACACACACACACAGTTGGCATGTCTGGGATTAGAACACCTACCAAACTAGTTAATCACACTACAGCATTATGCAGTTACAGGACACACTACAGAGATTACTGGGTTACAGCAGTCCCAGAGGTGTATTTCTAGGTGGGTGACATCAGCAGGATTGCCAAAGAAGGGCATTTCAAGTGTACTGTGAGTTGTACATGTCTTGTACCTGTGTGTACTCACTGCTTACTGTCGCAAAAACACATTTACACCTGCGTAGAAGTGTCTTATTCAGTCCTAAATGACATTATCAATGAGACTTGAAGGTCTTGAACCCTGGACCATGCACACTGCGGTCACTGGACTTACCAATGAGCCATCTGGGTTGTATACATGTTTCATGTTTTTTATAATACACATCTTACTACAGGTATTCCACAGTACTGAAAACAAATGGGACAGTCAGTGTGTGTACATATGTACAATACCCTTGAATGTACTGTACTCTGTGAAACAACATAGACAAGTCTACATCTGTACAACTGTCATAACTAAATACATATATGCACCTACGGGATGTGTACACACACACACACACACACACACACACACACACACACACACACACATATATATATATATATATATATATATATATATATATATATATATATATATACACACACACACACACATGTCTGAACACCCTTTGTGACACTGAAGGGATCCAAAGGAACTGACGTGTACACAAAACAGAGGCATCTCTTGTTTTATAACATTTAAATCATAATCAGTTCACCAGAGAAGGGATGGTTGTTGTGTATGTGAAGTTTGGGGTGGGGAATTATGGCTAAGGAAATATACCCTGGGGATTGTGAAGTTTGGGTGGGGGAGTGATGGGTATGGTCATACACCCCGGCGACCACTTCTGTGTCACTGCTCTACAGTGGCAGAGGAAAACAACATACCTAACTGTAATCATTCTTGACTGTCTATTCTTTTCTATTACTAACTATGTAATAATTTGTAGACTCCACTCACCACAGATGACTACCATGGTGTGCAGCATGTTAAAAGACATAACACATGTGTATGCCTGGCTACAGGGTAGTCACACACACACACACACACACAAACACACACACACTTGCCAGTATTGTGCATACAT
>NC_056728.1:570798466-570858088 GCF_019279795.1 Protopterus annectens | reverse complement strand
GATTATGGTGCACAGTATCCCGGGTTCAAGGCCTGTCATTGCTTTTTATTTCACTACTGGCCAGACTGGCTTGGAGGTGTGGCTATGTTTTACCGATTTTGCTCTACGTTGCTCTACATTGCTCTATGGTGCCTGATGTTGCTCTACGTTGCTCTACGGTGCCCAATGCTGCTCTGCGTTGCTCTATGTTGCTCTACATTGCCCAACGTTGCTCTACATTGCCCAATGTTGCTCTACGTTGCTCTACGTTGCGCTAGTTGGCATGATGCGCAGCTCCACGCAAAGCTATTGCGCTAGTTAAAGCGGTGCCAAGCTATGAGCAATTATACTGAAATGTGCTTAATACTGGTAAACTTTGCTTAACAGTGCTTCACATTGCTTAAGATACATTAATTCTGCATTCATCAGTATGCATAACCATTTCACTTTCTTATATAGATATATATATATATATATATATATATATATATATATATAAAATTCGTTCACTACTACATAGGCCATTTCAATGCTTTTTAATAAAATTTCATTGGTAAATGGCAGGAATTGTTTTCATATACGGATTTCCAATGGGAAATAAAAAGGGGAGTGGTGGGACTCAAACTGGGAATGCCTCCTCTTACTGCGAAGGTTCTACCACTACACTATTGCTATTTTGCTTAACTTGCATATAATTTTCTTATTATCCTCTTCGATGTCTTACTGCTAACTGTAGCTAAGCAATGGGCAAACCCACGCAAACACGCGCAAATACGGTCAGCTATATTGGGAATAATAAAAAAAAATAAAAGTTTTACATTTTATTATTGTACTGGGGTTTAGAATGTGGGTGAGTGTAGTGTTGGGAATGTACACATTTGAGCGGACTCGCTCATGTCAGTTGACATTTCCCTATTGTGAGACTTGCAGGGGCGTGGATTTATGGACTGCTCGGCAGTCCAACATGCCCCCTACACTCGTGCATGTTCCGTGTTAGCCTTAGAGTTGAGGCAGTGCTCCCTCATTAATATGCATGGCACGCTGCCGTCTTATTCTTACACTGGCTTTTCTGTGTACAGCCTCCTCTACTCTTACACAGAGGATTCGTGAATTCTGGGGAATGTTTTTAATTCTTTCTTTAAGAATTTTTTATATATGTTTGTCACATGATTGACTGGCTGCAACCATGTGATATGTTTGACTCCTATTTAAAGTTGATTGCTTTATTTATTGCTTTGTATTAGTATTGAAGAAGGGTATCGACCCGAAAGCTTTGCTATCTTTATAAAGTTTTTTCTCTCGACGTTGGTGTGTTTTTATTGAGTTCTTTACCAGTTTTACAGCAGGTATTCTGTCTCTTAAAGTCTGAATGGACACAGGTACATTTTCAGTGGAGGCCCAGGGAGAAAAGCTCCAAATAACAGTACAGCACATAAGAGAGGATTCAAGGATATATATAAGACTACATTTCAGCATGCAGTAGACAGATATTAACAACTTCTTGTTGTAAGGAATATATACATTACATTACAAGACTACATTTCAGCATGCAATAAGCAGATATTAACAATTTCTTGTTGTAAGTAATATATACAGTACATTACAAGACTGAAAAAAATACAAGACTTTTTAATTAATTAATTTATTTTTTTTTCCTGTGTACTAAGATAGGAATTCATTCTGAAATGTACTTATGATTGGGTAGAACAAGTATACCAAGGAAAAGAGGAACAAACAGGTGATCCTTAGCAGAATTCTTGCAACAGTGCAGTGGAATGGATTAACCTGGGGAGTCGCAAGAGCAAAGCCAGATGTTTGAATAATCAGTTCTGAGGAGTTTTTTAAATTGGAAGGCAGAGGTTTGGGAGTGAATTCCAGATTCTGGCTAGGTTTTGGTTACTAGATCTTAAGGTTCTGGTGGTGATGTAGGTCTGAATTAGATACTGTAGTGCTGGGGTTTTGTCAGGCAGGTAGTAATGTTTGTGTGCTATTGAGAGTTGATTAAGCACAGTAGTTGGGGCCGCTCAAGCCAGTTGAGCTCCTTGAGGGTAAGACAGTGATGGGATCTATGAGAAGCGTCAGTAGCGAACTTGGCAATCTTGTTATAACAAGATTCCATTTTGTTAAGTTCGGTGTGGCGAAGATTTGTCAAGATAGGGGAGGCATAAAGGAGGATGGATAAGAGATGAGTTCTTGCAATTGTGGATTTGGTATTATTGGTCATGAACTGTTTGTTCCTATAAAGGAGACCAAGCTTTTTGTTTACTTTCTTGAATGTTTGGGCTATGTTTATGTCAAATTTGAGGTTATTATCGATTACTACACCTAGCAGTTTTGTGTGTGTTGGGGTGAATTTGATGTTATTTTTGGAGTTTATGTTGAAATCATTACTTAGAGGAGGAAATCTACCAGGGCCGAAGATAATTAGATTTTTTTTGGGGGGGATTAAGAATAAGTTTTATGTTAGTGAACCATGCTTCAGCTAAAGTAAAGTTATTTTGAGTTATGGTTAGTAGTTCATTTAAGGTGGGAGCAGCACATATAATGGTGGTGTCGTCTATATATTGCACTACTGCAGCAGAGAGTGAGAATGCAGCTATCTGGTTTGTAAATAGGGAGAATAGCAAAGGACCAAGTATGGGTCCTTGAGGGAAGCCTATGGATACTGGTAATAGGGAGAACAATTGGTCTTGCCATAGCACTGCTTGCTGATGGCCTGATAAGTAGCTACTGAACCATGATGTAGCGGAGGTGTTTATGATAAGGGTAGATAGAGTTTCGAGAAGCATGCTATGGTTTACCATGTCGAAGGCTTTAGATAAGTCTAAGACTATGGAGGATATGAATAGTCCCTTGTTTCTATGGTGATTGACTATGTTGGTAAATGAAAGTAGTGCTCTGGTGGTGCTATGGGACAGTCTAAAGCCATGCTGAGAATTGGATAGTAGGTTATTTTTCAGGAGGTACTGCATTAGTTGAGAGTGAACTAATCTCTCTAATATTTTTGATAAAGGTGATAGAATTGTTCTTGGTCAATAGTTGGTGAGCTCTAGGGATTTACCTCCTTTGTGGAGTGGAATAATATGTGATATTTTCCACAAGGTGGGTACTTCACATTCTGATATTGACCTATTTATGAGGATGGATACAGAATAGACTATGGCCTCAGCTGATATCTGAAGGAAGTCTGCTGGAAGTTTGTCAGCTGCCAGTGTGGTTGGATTAATTTTTTTCAGGAGTTTAGTAATAGTTTTAGTAGGCACTGGGTGCAGGGAAAAGCTAGAGAAATTGTTTTGACTATTGAGGTGAGTAGGGGTGGCTGTTGGTATGGGGTTGGTAGTACAATTTTGGGTGTTGGCTAGGGCTTGGACTGTTTTGGTAAAGTATTTGTTAAACTGTGTGGGTGTGTTATCATAGTTGTTTGGTAATACAGGGGTAGGAGTGGTAGATTTTCCAGGGTGCAGTAAACTATTTGTTATGGCCCAGACTTTTTGAGGGTTATGAGCATATTTTTCTTGCATGGTTTTATAGTAATTAGTTTTGTATAGTTTAATTTGTTTTTTGGCTTTGTTGCAGAGTTCTAAATAGTTTTGTTTCAAGATAGTGGCTTTGTGTTTATGAAATTGTAACCAGGCTTTGTCCCTATCTTTCATTATAGTGTTAGTATCTTTTGTTAGCCAAGGGGCATAGTTAGTTTTGACTCTAATGGTTCGGGAGGGTGCATGCTCATTTAGCATTTTAAGGAAAGTTGAGTTAAAGTATTGCACGGCTTCATCTAGAGATAGTTGATTTAGGGGAGTCCAATTACAGTATTTTAGTGAATTGATTAGGTCATTAGTTTTGAAGTTCTTTTTGTTCCTTACTACTCAGGGTGTCGGTTGGGTGATGTGGTGGGATGTTTTCCTAATAAGGTAGGTTGCTTGATGGTCACTCAGACTGTCAGGGAGACAGCCTGATTGTTGTGTGAGAGTGGGGTCAGAGAGCAATATCCAGTCTAAGATGGACTGTCGTTTGGATGTCTTGTCAGTTCTAGTGTGGGTAGATATAATTTGGGTAAACCCATGTAGGTTAATGTAGGTACAGAGATTGTGACTGGAACAGTCAGACCAGTCAATATTAAAGTCTCCTAATAGTATAGTTTCTTGTGGAAGGGAGGTAGACATCCAGCATAGCAGGCTTTCCATTATAGTAATGTTATTGCCTGGTGGGATATAGCCACCTGCAATAATTACATGTTTTCTGGAGTTTAGTTTTAGTTTAGCAAATGTTAGTTCTATATCTTTGACTTCTTGGGAATTGCACTCAAATTGTTCTATAGTGAGATGATTTTGGAATACTATGCCCACACCTCCTCCTTTTTCCCCTGTCCTGTCATTTTGTATAATATTGTATCCAGGAGGAGTAATCTCATTATTCTGGTTTAAGCCAAGTTTCAGTTAACACAGCTATATCTGGTTTGTATAAGGCTAGTGTGGCATAAAGGTCCTGAATTTTGTTAAGAATACTTCTTACATTTATGTTTAAGAGGAGGCGAGAAGAGGTAAGTCTTAGGTATAGATCATTTGGCTGATTTAAGTTTGTGTTAATTGATGAGTTGGGACCTGGATTAGGGTGTATGTCTCCATAGCAAATTAGTTTTTGGAGTTGGTGTAGGTAGAGTTTATTAAGTTTGTGCATTATTCTAGTTAATTTTTGGGAAGAGTGAGGGTTAGTTTTGTTTGTTGGCTTATTATATAAGTAGGAAAGTGGTTGGGAGGAGGCAAAGTCACATGGTGATATAGGGAAATTTCTTAGTTTTATGGAATTGGCTATGGATTCTGTCTACTATTGTGGTGGGTTGCTGCTACAAAGTTGTGTGTGGTAGGAGGAGAGGATGGAGAGCAGGAATAGAGAGACGATTGTTAATGTGTATAATACTTGTTTTAGTAGTTGGGTGTGCTGTGGGTAGTACATCTTATATTTTTAGATGGAATGGGGTATGTATAGGCGTAGTAATTATAGCTGTAGAGGAGCAGTATCTATAGCTGTAGATGTTAGGAGTTGTTTAAGGGTGTAGTGTTTAGAGTGTGGTGAAGTGTGTTGCTATGGGGGATGGTAGGTCTGAAGTGATTGGGTGATTGGGAGTGAGAATTGATGGAGGGTGTGTTTTATAGCTATAAGTTTAAGTGATATGGGGTGGGAGGGAATGGGGGTAGGGTAGAAGAGTGGAGTGAGAGGAGGAAATGGAGCAGGGTAGCACCGTTTTGTAGGAGCAGCAGTTTTCAAGGTAAACAATCAGTGAGAATTTTAGGTAATATATGCTTTTGGGTTTAATGGTTAACTATCGTATTTTTGTCTGTGTTGTTACCTTTGCACAATTTTTTGGGGTGGGATTGAGCAGTCACTAAGCCAGGAGCTAGGCTAGGGAGGTGATTAGGGAGACTCTGGTAGGGAAAGGGGAGACACTGGGTCTGGGGTTGTGAACTGAGAAACTGTGTGGGTGAAAGAAGTCAGTGAAAGGACAGATAAAAAGAAATAGGTAGAGGTTTGAGGGGCAGTTACAGTAGGAGATAGGACAGTTAAGGGAAAGAGCTAGCAGAGAGAATGGCTAGGTATGAGGGTAGGTAGGCAGGAGAACAGCTTAAAGGCCTGAGAGAATCGAGGTAGTGGGGTGAGGGGTATGCAGTGATGTGCTGCAGCTGACCAGGAGCAATATCTTAAAGAGGCACAAAGAAGGCCAATAAGGATAGGGTTAGATATATTTACATCACATACATTTTTCAATAACTGCACTGTTGCTGGAGATGAATTCCAACAATGGAGCAGCACGCTTAAAGGGAGTGGGTGGTCTTCAACATTGTCTGGGCTTGAACAAAAGCTTATTTTAGGTGTTAAGGACCTGTAAAACAAAGACAGAGAAGAGGATAAGGATGAGATAAATAGCAGTGTTAGCTAGGGCAAAGCAGTAGAGAGGAGGAGGGGAGATATTAGTCAGCGAGGACAGAGTTACCTCTGATAAGATGGCAGTAGAGGCAGTTGGAGGGTGAGGGAATGGAGGGATAACTCAGAATAAAGGGTGCAGTTAAATAGGAATGAGAAAAGCAGGAACAAATGAAGCGAGTAGGAGGGAAATGTTTGCTAAGAAAAAGAATAGTGTAGAGAGAAACAGGAGGTAGAGAGGAGCAGAGTAACTGAGACTGAAGAGTGGTTAAGGAGATGAGCAGCTGGAGTAATGTTAAAAATACAGTTAGCAAAACACATAGCTTCTTATTAATAGAGGCTTAAATTAGGCAATCTGTTTCCAAGTGGTAAAATTGTGCAGACTAACAGCAACAAGTTATGATAGTTTGCCTCTGCTAGGCACAATCTAATAAAGTAAAAATCATTGGACTGGCAATGCTGATGTGAACAACCTAGTCACAGCTAGGTAGCAGGGTATGGCAACTAGCAAATATTTCAATTAAATGTAATAGAAGCAGTTTGAAATACAACTAATGTCCTTATGACACAGTTATAGCATAAGAGTACATTAAGATTTATACAAAGGACTGGACAGATTCAGAGCTTAAAAGTATCTTCTGATTTAATATTGCATTAAGCAACAGCATCTAGCTTAAATGTAATAGTTCTGTGTTGAATCAAGCTTCTCAGACTAACAATCATTTGCAGAAGACTTTGGGCTGACTGAAGTTAGTATTGCAATTACATTATGTTGTTCAGGTCTATCCCCAAACAAGTCCATTTAATTCTCCTGTTTTGACGCAATATGCAAGATCTTGTAGAATATATTTATTTTGACTTCTACATATCTTTGCAAAGTGATTCTAACTTAATCATATATTTGATCAAATGCTCTACAGCATGCTTCATCATGCCTGTAACAAACCAAACCTAGTACATGCAGTTCTAATGTAAACTGCACATGTATTTCTAGGTACCATATCAGAAACCATGTGGTCACTTGCACTTTCAGTTTTATATTTGTTTATTCATTTTATCATTATTAGTCATAGCTTTTACTTTGCATTCTTCAAATTATTTAACCAAATTAAGCTATAAACTTCATTGTTCAGTTACTGTACACACATCTAGTACTTTATCAAGTGGCAGGTCTGTTTTTTCTTAACAGTCTGCCTCTGATTAAATCACTTTTTAGCTAATACTATCTCTTATCAATAGATCATGCAAGTCTCCGAATTTACATTTTTTCACTCTGTGCTCATGTTGAGTTACATTGCCTTGATTTCAAGTGAAAACCAAACACCTTATGTATGGAAAAGTGTTCTTTGGCTTTCAGTATATGCGGTATATTTCTTTTAGTGCTACAGTCATTTTCCTTTCCTTTGAGGTGAAAAGTCTTAAATATCATCATTATGCTACAGTGATAATACCACCGAGAAAGAAAAAAGCTATAGTCTGTATGACAGCAGTTTCAAAAGTTCCATAACCTCAGTGCAGCACAAGAAAAGCTTCTGGTGCCAAATGTAGCTTTGCATCTGACAGAGTGTAATATATGTGTACAGTTAAGCACACTATATTGTCAATAACAGCTGAATAAAGAGATGAGAGGTTTGATGTGTATCCATCAGTGCCTTTACTCCAACAAATAAAGTCTGGTTATTCATATGGCACACACCTACCCTTTACGTGAGATGTATTATTACCAAGATACACCCATGCTCCATGCTGGAGTTTGTTTGCCAGCAGAAGGGAAGTACAGGGTAGTAAAGGAAAGCATTCACAGGCATTGCATTGACAGGTAGTTGCACCTCAGCATCTGTTGGGGCATATCGTAATTCACAGTGAGTGTGTGTGCCCCTACAGGCACCATGCTAGAATATGGCTAACTGTGATGTAGATGGCCTGCACCCTGAGCTCTGAAGGCATATATCAGTCAGTGACTATTTTATGGCACTTATAGTTTATCACTTTTGTGGCACTTTGACTTGGCTCTTGTATTGAATTTGCATACATATCACAAATCACATATGCCTGTGATGCAGTTATATTATGCCTTTCATCAGTCACTTTTCTGCTTGTTCATGCATCATATATGGCTGGCCACTGTTTGCATTTCAATGCAATGGTCCTGTGCTGCTCTCTGAATTTCATTTATTATTTAAAATTGCAGTTACTGTAATATTATTGTTTAACTTAAATAGTATGATACATTCTGTAGCCGGCCATGAACAAGTGAATCTGTCCTCAAGTAACTTTTATTGTAAATGTCCAACTGCCATATAGATGTATTTGTGAAGTATTCATATTTAAACAAGCTATAAAGATTTAGACTTCCTCCCACATTCCAAAGACATGCAGTAAGTGGATTGGACACTCTAAATTGGCCATAGATGAGAGTGTGTGTGCAAGTGAGTGGTACGAATGAACTACTGTGGTAGGGCGAGCCATCTGGCAGTGTAAACCTTGGCTCGAGATGATTGCAGCTGGTGAAGCGATACCCCAACCCCAAATGCAAAATGGGAAAAGGGGTTGAGGATGGATGGATGAATGGATGGATATTCTTCAAAGAAGGCTTTTTCTGTGTAATGCAATTTTTTTTTTAAGTTACTGACTTTTTTATTTTTTGCTGTTTTTGCTTCCCTACCTGCCAACCAGCATCTGAGGCACAGATTAATGCTACTACTGCAATGTTAGTGTTATAAAAGCAATGACTATAAGAGTCTGGCATGTCTATGCCATGCTACAGTGACATCACTGCCATTCAGTACCTGGACTAAAAAATACTGAACAAAGTCATTGACTGATATCTGTCTCCCTTGGTTGTATGTTAGCTAGATGTGTTCATTTCCACATTTCTACATTACTGAGGTGCTTTGTCAGTGTGTGGCATCCAGATGTGTGTGTTCATAGGTGCATTTACTGTAAATGTGCCACAAGCCAGACTATTCATAGATGCTACAGATGTCCAGCTACAGGACAGCATGGAAACGGCTGAAGAGGATGCATATAGCCATTTGCAGGCACATTTCCTTCAGTGCAGTGTGAGATCATCCATGTAGGAATCTTCAAAGTATGTGTGTCATGTCAAATGGAGACAATGAATCTTTGGGGACACCTGAACATTGTTTGTATGTTATGTATAGGTTTTATTATTGTATTACTTTGTTTTTCATGAAATAACCTGTATTTACATTGCAGGCTTGATAAATATTTACACACATACATTAAAACATTAGCCATATGATTTACAGTGGTTGAACAGGAATGAAAACACTGGCTGACTGAGCATGTGCAGCCAGGACTTCAAACCACCCTGAAAAAACAAATTCAAGTGTCAACCCAGACATATAACATGTTTGCCATTTGATTCAGTGTTTGACTCATCAACCATGAAACATTTGGTTTAAGCTCTGTTTCTGGCCATTTCCTGTAATAGTTAGTTCTATTCACTTCTAATCCATTTCCTCATCCTCTTTGTCCACAAAAAATCCCACTTCCTAGTTTCATCTTCCTCATGATGTTTACAGATTTGTACTCCTGTGTGTCTGTTCATATTTTTTATATTATATTCATATTATTTGCTTTCCTTGGCTGTACTGTGCTGTGTATTTATAAAACGAATGGTCTACCGTTCTGGTACTGTATATGTTCTATGATCAGTCATACTGGCCTTTAACTGGTGGTAAATGTGCCCATTGTAGTAAATGCTCTGATATGTATTGTCAGTGTTTCATCACTGTGTTATTTTTGTCATCTGTGTGATTGCATCTTACCCAGTACAGAGAACTCAGATTACATGTTGTCCTATTTGCTTCACCTACATTCTCTCTACCATGTTCACATGGTCATCACATATATGGCTCTGCTTGAAATCATAGGATTTGGTACTATGCACACATTGTCAATGACTCTGTCCAGCTCAAGTCTTTACTGTTTTCATTTTTGTTACCAGTAACCTCTTTCTTCTTCCTAGCTAGGCTTTCTTAATAATAGCTATAAGTTCCTTTTGGCACTTTGCTGTTTATAAGCTTGTTGCATGTTCTCTGTATGCCATCTGCATACAACTATCCCCTGCATTACTTCCAACAGTACAATGTACGTTGACTGACTCTAGCTATTGTACTGTACAACTCATATGCATGTCCATCATTACTTGTATGGCTGTACTTTTTTTTAGTTTTGATGGATGCTTTTAGGTGACCAGCTATATTGCACTTAGCAATGTAGCCATCAGGCATGTGAGCACCTGTGGCATCACACCATTTATTGACTCCTTAGTGTATTGTTATGTTACACAGTATGTCAATGTCTCATAAGTATACTGTGTTACTATGCTCTGCTGTGTGGTGTATTAATACTTCTAATTGGTACTTAAGTTACTCTGTGTGGTTATGCAATGTTAGCTCCCATGGGTGACCACTTGTTCTGTGACTTTGAAAAAGTCTTATATTAGTGTTACCTTTTTTCTGTCGTATATTTATTCCAGTGCCAAGGCTTAATAGAACATGAGGTACTTCTTCTGAGAGGATGACTTTTTAAGGATATGTAGCTCCTGATTCTTTTATCAGTTTTCCCTTAAGATTAGCATATTTAATATTAATATGAAACAAACTGAGTACGAATAAGACATTCACATCACTGATTTATTCTGTACCTATTTCAGGTAATCAATATTTGCAAGCTTAGTCAGAAATAGTCTAAAGAACATTCAGCACTTGTGGCATGATATAATACAGCTTTTTATGTAAAATGTTTGCTATCGTTTTTGGCAGGGACACACAATTTATTTTTATTGCACTATTAGGAAGACTGTTAACTGATGATAAGAGTTAAGACTTTAAACCAAAGTGGTAATTATATAAGATAAACAGTCATTAGATTTTAGAAGCTAATTAAAACATTAATGTATGAAAGTTAGTACATCATAAAATGTTATAATGTAAGCAAAAGTGGTCATCTTATGAATAAGCTAATGAGACTGAAGGAAATGAAAGAGATATTTAATTTCGTTAGTGCCTAGTTAGCAAATACTGACTGTGGAAGTTTAGTGGGCAGAAACTGCCGGAATACAAATACTGTCTGGATGAGCATAGCAAGAGCAGAGTAGTAGAAGAATGGCCAAATACAACTATATTTATGAAACAGTGTAGAATGAAATCATGCCTGATGCAGCATATGCAACATTCAGTATAGGAAAGAAAGAAACAGAGATTGAGAGAAGAAGAGAAAGGAGTAAATGCAGGGTAACTTAGCCATGTCGTAAGCTACTTTGTATGGGTTCTGTTTTCTCACAGAATACTGTAATGAAGTAGATACAGAAAAGTAATGGAACTGACTTGGCAGGAGGGAATAATGATACAGAGAGGAGCTGGAGAAATTAATTTTTCCAGTATATCATTGTAAGACAGGGATAACTGTCTGGCAAGGCATCCATCCCTAAGCACAACATATATGTAGTTCATGGAATGCCGAGATTATACTTTGATTTTGGCAAAAAGTTAAACTTGTTATGTGCTTCCTTATTGTGAGACTTGAGCATAACAACACTTAGGGGTGCTTAATAAAAGATCAGATCTCACACCTGGGACGTTGCCAGCCAGCAAAGAACAGCAGTAGAATGTAAAACAAGCTTTTAACAGTTGTAAGAACTTCACTGTGCACTTTATAAACAAACAGTGTGTCAGGACAAAGTGTCTAACAGATTTTACAGCTCTTCATTTTTCAGAGGGATGTACCATTTCTGCCTGCTGTCTGTTTGACAGTGCCAAAGTGCTTTATTCGGTTTCAAAGGCTTTGAAAGCAGGTAAAACACTCTGCACTCTGACTTTTCTGTAATTGGTAGGACATGTAGCACATAAAGCTCCATGCATTGCAAACAAGTAATAATCATGAGACCGATCATAACCAGCTGTGTGGATGTCAAGGTTCATCTCTTGACCTTCACCCTTGAGGTGAATTTCTGGCAACCATGCCTCAAACACATAATATACTGGTTATGATCAGACACCCAATCACAATCCTCTGTTGTAGTCCAAAGTTGGGAAAGGAGACAAGGAAGAGAAAGTATAAGTGGGTTAGAAAAGCTCGAAGGTCATTTGATCTGAAACTAGGACAGCTACAACAGTGCAGTGCATGTGCTCATTGATTACTTATCATGTCAACTTGATACTCATAGTAAAATCTGAAAGAAGAGGGGCAGTCAGGGCAGTATATAGTATACTGTAATACAGAAATTGTTTAACTTTATTTTCTTGTCTGGACAGAAATCTAGAGGACAGTTACTTGAAACACACCCTGACAGCTGCATTCCCAAAAGATTTGCAATTCATCTCACCATCCATATCCACTCGTCCATCCGTCCTTCAATCCATTCATCCAGCCATTTATTTTCAATACCTACTTTATCAAATTCAGGGCTGCAGAGAGCCAGTATGCTGAAAAGCAACAGTCATTAGACAGGAAACATTCCTGGTCACTAAGACACTATGTTGCTGGATACAACAGACACCTAGACACATATGTGGACGTGTACACACTTGTGCATGCACACACACACACACACACACACACACACACACACACACACACACACACACACACACACACACACACACACACACACACACACACACACACACACACACACACTTTCAGTTCACCTATATTTGGAGCGTTGCCATATTACCTACCTACATATCTTTGGGATTTTGTAGAAAACTGGAAAACCCACGAAAAGCTCATGCAGTCAAAATGGGACATGCAAATTCTGCATAGAAAATACTCCAGCTGGGAATCAAATTAGGCAACCAATCATTGTGAATAATCTTACCTGCTGTACTACTATGCTTTTCTTACATGTTGTGGGTGTTTCTGAATTTGATCCTCATGTTTGAACACCCAGGCATCTTTTAAAGGATGCTGCATATGTCCACAGTCCTCTTTCTGAAAATATCTCCTCACATTCTCACTCTGCTTCCAGTTCTCACACAACTACTTTTAATGCTATGCATGAGGACTCTTGTGATTTTTTTCTCTTACACACTCACTCTTCTCTTTGTTTCCATCCTTTATTTTAATGGTAAATATATTGAGCTACTTTAGTCCTTTCATTTATGCACATTCCTTCTGTTGGATATACTGAGCATGTTTTTTCTATGTCCTTTCTCCTTTCATACCTGACAACCATCTGCTTCCTGCTATAGGTCTTGACCCCGTTCATAGGTAGGCACTAGGCTATCGACCCTGGGGCCTATACAAGCCCAGCCAAAAAGGTACCCTGGCTTTTGCCACCCAAGAAAATTATTTTCCTGTGCCACTGTCGAGCAGAGCCACAGAGGTGATCCCCAGGGTGAATTTCCTATTTCCCATCCAATCATCAAGATTTTTCTTGAAGAGTGCTAATGAGGAGCTTTGTTTGATATAGATAGGTAGTTTGTTCCAGAGTATGGGAAGTCTCTGGGGCAGGAATCTATCCCTCTGGCATGTTCTGTTTATTGTGGTGACAAGGTTTAGGTCCCTAGAGCGTGCAGCTCGGAGGGATTGGGATTTCTTTAAGTGGAGCATGTCCAACAGCTCTGGGTTTGACATAGCTTTGTATGTTAGGCAGAGATCACCTCTGAGTAGGCGATATGCGATGGAGTAAAGCTGGAGTTTTTTGAGATGGTCTGCATAGGGCATCTCTTTGAGGCCAGTAATCCTCTTTGTGAGGTATTTCTGCGGCCTTTCCAGTAGTTGTAGATGTCTTGTGAGGTACATACCAAAAGGGGCGTTGTACTCTATAATGGGTCTAATGAGTGATGAGTAGAGGGGAAGAATGACCTCTTTTTTCTGGATGAGAAACCTTTTGTGATGAGGTGTGCCACATAGAAGGATTTCCAGACTACTATGGTGATGTGATTATCAAAGGAGAGACTACTGTCCACCTGTGTCCCAAGGTCTCTTATCACACTTTCGGTGTTAAGTATACTACTGCCTATGTTGTAGTTCATGGGTACAGAGTTTTTACCAAAGGGGATGACAATGCACTTTTTAGCATTGAGCTTTAGGCCATGACTTTGACACCAGGCATCTGTCTCAGTGAGGCCCTTTTGTAGGATGTCCACATCGTTAGGAGTTTTGATTATGGCTCCTAGTTTGCAGTCATCTGTGAACTTCATTAGCCAAAGACCTTCTGTGTTAGCTTGTACTTCAGAGAAGTAGATACCAAACAGGAGAGGATGCAGGACTGAACCCTGTGGTACTCCACTTGTTACTGGTCTGAAGTTGGATTTGGAGTCTGCTACTTTCACAGTGTGGGTTCTGTCAGTGAGCCAGTTGGCAACCCATCTTGTGACATAGGGATTTATACCTAGTTTAATGAGTTTATCTATAATTCCAGAGTGGGGGATGGTGTCAAAAGCCTTGAAAAGATCTAGATAGGCTGTGTGAACCACCTTACCCTTGTCTATGGTTTTGGTGACTGTTTCAAAGAAGTCTATCAGGTTTAGGAGACACGATCTGCCTTTTACAAACCCGAACTGGGTGGGGTCCAGAGTTTGGAGATTACCAATATCTTTGTTTATAAGTTCCATGATGATACGTTCCATGGCCTTGCAGACCAGGCTCATCAGGCTAATGGGGAGGTAGTTCCTGGGGTCCGTGGTGACTCCCCCCTTGTGGAGTGGGATAACCATCGCTGTGCACCATTCAGCAGGCACAAAGAATGAGGTGAGGCTATGATTGAACATGGTACTTAGCTGGGGTGCCAGTTCATTCTGTAGTTCATGTAGAACGCAGCCTGGGATGTTGTCTGGTCCCATGGATGCTGTGTTCTTGGCTTTGGAGAGTGTGGTTTTTACCTGTGCAGCCATGATTACAGGAACTTTTCATTCTTCCGGTATAGAGATGGGCTCTTTAGGGGGTGAGAGGGTGGTAAAGTTAGCACTGAACCTATCTACCACGATGTTGGCAATATCAGTTGGGTCTGTATATTTAGTGCCATTGTGCTGTAACTCAGAGCAGATTTGAGTGTTGCCATTGAGATTTTTGACATAGCTATAGAATGCTTTGTGGTTGTCTTTAGAATCAGTGGCGATTTTTTTTCGTAACTAGCTTTGGAGGATTTTATCAGGGATCGCAGCTTCTTACTGAGGCTGACCAGGGAGCTCCTCCACTCATGGGATTTTACTCTCTTTTGCAACAGTTTCTTCCTTCTGTTGTACAGTTTGTTTATGGCAGGGGACCACCAGATTGCTTCCTTCTTTTGGAGGATAGCGTCTTGGTTCTGTTTGGGATAGCACGATCCATGCACTCATATAAGTGCTTATAAAGTGCAATTGTGTAGGATTCAGTAGTCGTAACTGTATTGTCCATCTGCATGGGTGTCATAAAGTTCACCACTTCTGTCTTAAGAAGCATGAAGTTGGCTTTGGAGAAACTTTTTACCATGGTTTCCTAAATGGGGGGTGGGGGCAGGATGTGGATATCTAGGGTAATTAGCTTATGGTCGGATTGGACCAATGAGGCATTGACTTCAGGTGTGGAACACCGGTCACTCATGTTGGTAATGACTAGATCTAGGATATTGTTGCCCCTGGTGGGGGTGTGGATAAGTTGATCCAGGGCATTGGAGTTTATGAATTCTAGAAAGCGTTGAGTGAAGGAGTTGGTACATGAGTAGTTTTTCCAGTTAATGGTGGGGTAGTTGAAATCTCCCATTATTAGGGTGTTTGGTTGAACCCTAATATTTTCCAGTACATCAAGAAAAGAGGAGTGGGAATCCTGGGGCATGGTGGGTGATCTGTAGCAAGCTACAATTTGGATTGCAGCTTTGCCCAGAGTTAGTTGCACTTGGATAACCTCGGCTGCATTATGCTGAGCAACTAGCCTGGAGGTGTGGATATCCTTAATGAATATGGACACACCTCCATCTTTGGTGTTCCAGTCCAGGTTACATGGCTGAAAAATGTGGTATGAGTTATAGCCTGGTAGTGCAGGGGTGCACTCTGGAGCCTTGAACCAGGTCTCAGTCACTGCACAGATATCGATGTTCTCCATTTTGAGGAGTGCCTCGAGTGAGTGCATTTTGAGATTTAGACCTCTAGCATCGAGTAGCATCACCCTCAGTTTTTGCTTGCCTGTTCTTGTTACAATGGTGAATTTGTCATTTGAACCTTGCCTAAAAAGGCACTATAGGGGCAGCAAGAACCTTAGCCAGTATCCGGAATCCCAGGGGTGACAGGTGCAGGCCATCTCTGGCATTTCATATGTAAGGGATGGCCGATCCACACTGAGCTGACTATACAAGAACATTATCCAGGCAGCCATTGAGGAGTTTATTCCTCTGCATTTGTCTCATTTTCACCTTGCTGTTGAGGAAGGAGCTCCTTCATGCCAGTTGCTTGAGGGTCTGGCTTCAGCCTTTCCCAGACTGAGCCATACCTCAGCCAGGACATACCCTAATTGTCCTCAGGTCAGGAAAGTACATATCATCCTTACCATTCAGCAGCCCGCCTCCATTCTGGATGAAGGCTATAAGGACATTTACAATTAACCCTGTCCTTATCCCTGCTGAATGACATGAGCACTTCTGTCACTGTCTACTACACCTGCATGTTCTCACACACACACCTTCAGCAGCTTGGTAGCACAAAGCACATGCCAACAGCCATATACTGCTTTTTGCTGTTGTACAATCCTCTGCTTGTGTGGTGATAAACATAGCTGAGTGGACCATTATTGTTCAGATAGGTGAATTATATTAAGTGCTCACACCCATCATCTTGGCCCAACTGTTCCAGCATCCAAGTTACTACTTGAACTCATGTCACCTGAGCCATAGGACTTTATCCTGCCACACCATGGAACTAGATGATTTTGAAACATTTTACTTGCTCTTTTTTTGAAGACGTTCTGCATCCCGTCTGCACCCTTCTAGATCTGGAATCATCAGATCCGTATGGAATATTCCTGTTAGCCACCTTTCTAGATAGGTTTATAAAAGGATATACATTTTCTCATTTTCTCTTGCCATAGTTATTTCTGCACATTTCAGCACAACTCCTACTCTCATTAGAATGTTTTGACATTGTATGACTATTTTTAGATCTTCTGAGGCTAGGTACAAGTCATTTTTTTTTCTGCTGCTCCAGGTTCCATTTAGCTTTTCACAAACATTTTATTTTTCCCCCAAGTACATTAATTTCTTCTTCATTTTATTGAAATTCATAAATCCTTTGACACCTCGGAAAAAAAACTTTGAAAAATTGCCTGGATTCAAGTATACACTATGTGTATACTTTGTGTACACTTTCTGAATTCAAGAATAGCCCTACCACAATGCTTGTAATGACTTTTCATTCAGATGGTTGCAGTAAGTGTACATATAGCGGACACTCTGTGGTAACCTTCATGAATCCAGTTCATAATTATTAAGTATAGCATATTTTACATTCCATATACCCAGATAGTACGATAAAAAAAATTTGTACACTGTATCCATAAGTTATTTATCTACAGTCCTGGCACATCATTAGAAAACTGTTAACATGTTCTCGACAATTTATCCACATCCTTGGGACATCATCAAAGCTACTAACATTCTCCTGCATCTGCCATGTTTGTGCTGATCAGTAAAAGCTAAAGTACAAGTTTGCAAACTCCACTCACAAAACATAGCTTCTTGTTATTGGTGATCATACCTCACATATTTTTAATGGGTTTTAGTTTCTCAGACACTAGGAATTAACATCCAGATCTAGGTTAAAGGGATGTATACAGTAAAAATGTTTTAAGAGGGGTATGAACATTTCTCCAAGGAACTGTTCTAATTTTTTTTTAATTAAAACGTTGGGAACATTTGATGCAGCACTTACAATGTGGTCATGCTGATGTAGAGAAAAAGCTACATGACTGGCACAAGGAAGGACTATACTGCAGGACACATTCAATACAAAAAACTGATTTATTTTGCTTTATCAGAAGAAAAGTCTTCTGTGTGCAAATGAATATCTATTGTTTTCAATAATAAAAGGGATAACTGTTAAAAAAAATGAAAAAAATCCACAGGTTACCTGATACTGTTGATAACAAAAATACTCCCACTGCAGATGGATTAAGCTAAAACCTTAAATGGGAAGAGTTACTTCATATTGCTATCACTTAAATCTAAAGTACTTCAAGACATTATTGTATGTTGCTCATTTTTTTCTGTGATTGCACCACAAACTTGGAAATAACTGCCTACATGTTTAAAACAAACAAACTGCTTCCCTAAGTCCAAAGCTATCCTTAAAAATGTGTTATTCAAAGAGAAAGGTATAATGTAAGACACCTATTGTTACTTGCATAGGTTAAGAATAACTCCTTCCTTAGTAAAAAAATCTACATTTCCTATAAATAATGTTTCTGTTTGATACTGATATAACATTTTCCAGTTCCTTTTGTTGTGGTTCTTCCTGCTCATATATTGTCAGTAATTTCTAGTCATTTACATTATATTCTGTATTTCTCTCCACATATATCTGAATATCCATAAACAGACTGTAATTAGTAGTTCTAATGTACTGAAACTCAATTTAACCTGAAAGGATGCTTCCTGTATACCTGTTGTTTGTAGTAATTTTATCACTTCATAGTCTGCGCTTGTACTTAGATGACTCTGAAAATGATGTAGGGAAAGTAGCACTGTACCTAGGTTAACAAATTAATATAAATAATTAAATAAATAAGCAAGCAAACAAACAAGCAGATAAATACATTTCTGGGGAAAATACAGACCTTTATGTTGAGTGTAGCTTTACCGGTGCAGAGAGAGAACATTAATATTGAGTGTCCTTTTGGTAACGCTTTCTTCTTTGTTGCTGCAACTTTTTGCCTGGAGGATTCTATACTATTCTTTTTGGACCACTCAGATTGTACTTTTTTTTTCTGGCAGTCCTAATCAGTGCTGGAGGTATTCTACTGAAGTTATTGATGACTTTTTCATAATTTTGTTAAGTATCCAAAGCTCAAAGAATTTTGGAGGATTTTTAAGACTCGTTCTATTTGGAATCTTGCAAAGGAATACAATACAAGCATAATGCTGATTATGGTTCCTGTCCCAGATGTTATTTCTTTATATCAAAGTCCAGTTTTTGGGTGGTTTTATCTATAACTAGGAACTATATTACCTGAATTTAGAAACACATTGCTCTCCCTTTGCAAGTCGGCTGGAAATATCTCTTAACAAACTATTATGTTAGAGAACTTTTTGTTATGCATAGAGTACAGCTTTGCTGTAATATGTAAAACTTTGGACAGTGTTACATGATCATTCCTTTAATGAAATGCTTTGAATTTATTGAAAGCAAAGGTTATTTCTTTATTATTTATTTTATGCATACAATTTAAGTTTTGTTGGCTTCTCACTTCCCAGATCATCTAGCACAACTCTTCCAATCACACAATAAATCTATTTATTCACTAGGATGAGAATCATATATATCTCATTTGTTCCCTAAGAAGTGACTCTGAATCAGATGAGCTGGAAGTGGGAGCCATCATCTCCACTGTAAGGGATTGGATTTTTGTATTATACCATGCCATCTCACTGGTCATGCTTGCAGTGTCCAAGGGGTTGAGAATCCAGTAGGCTACCATGATGTACATTCCAGCCTCTATGTGAATGCAATAAAAGACCCTGCTCCTCTTGTGGACAGCACCCTTGTATGATGCCTAGTTCTCAGTGAGGATTCAACCACAGAGAGGGTTCCTTGATATATGATGTTTACTCCCCCACTGAAGACAAGTGAGCAGGCTAAGTATCCTCACTCATGTCCTCTTCCACACCAGCTCCAACAGGCACTGGAGCCTTTAATCAGTCTCATATTGCCTGGGTAATAGTCAGGGCTTTATATTTTTACATGAATAGAACTGGATACAGTGTTTTATTTTTGTAAAAGCAATGATAGACTTTTCTGTCTGAATGGGTTTTCTTTCTTCACTTTTTTCCCTTGTATTCTTTTCCTAGCCCTTTACTTTCCCTGTTATTTTGTTTAAAATTAGTAAATTATGTTAAATAGATAATGACACTCCAAAACAACATAAAGCCACCTAAATCAGCCCCTAAACACAACTCTGTGCTTATTTTAAGAAGGAGTAAAGTAAAATAAAAAACAGCAAATTAACACACTGTACACACATAACCCACATATAAACAATGCCCTATCAAAAAAGAGGCTACCTACCTAAACAAACAAAATCAAATATTTCTTTTTAGAAAACAAAAAGTTAAAAAATCAAAACGTAATGAAAATAAATAAAGCATTAGCTGCAAATACTCAATCTGAAAACAGCATTACTGGTAAAATGGACCTGATTTTAACTATCCAACCTAACTAAAAAAATAAATGAATAACACAACTAAGTTATAAAACTAAAAAGTCACAACATATCATAAAGCTCTCTAAATTACTAATTTTAATAAATAAAAGAGTGCAAACATGGCCATAAACTGAGAAGCATGTTAATTGGAGCTCTCCCTGCAGGAAAACCAACAGCCAGGAAAATAAGTCAACTTAGTTTAAATTCAGTTACTGTCTGAAGATTATTCTATTTAGATGTCATCAAAGAAAATAATCCGTAGAAATAAAGAAAAAGTGAAGAAAAAAGGAGAAAGTTTCATTAAATAAGGATTCAGCAAGGGTCTGTAAAAAGCTGAACAGTGTATTGTGCATATGTACATTATGCCTTCCAACAACTATGAAGAGAACATTTTAAACTGTATCACTAGAGGAGAACATACAGTCAAATGAGGGAAGAATGGCAAAATAAATAGAGGAAGAATTGGACAATTACTTTGATGTACTAGTCTGAATGAGCAGTAAATATCAGAAATTAAAATTAAGAGCAGACTGACAGAAAATGAGGCATCTTGAAAGGAACTGTTCTAAAAAGCAGTAAATTTGTAAGACAGAGCAAAAAGGGAAAATCTCAGGTTTATAGCCATCCCTGAGAAACTAGAAGGAACAGATGTAAGCTTTTTGAAAATCAGTTTAGCAAATAGACTAGTGTCCCACAGAAGGGCATTGTAATAGAAAGGGTGGGTACATTGTGTTTTTATCTCAATAAGTATTTTAAGGAGGATTCCAAGATGGCTACACACTGAGTAACAGCTTAATTTCAGCTCTCTCAGTGTGAAAATAGAAAAGAAAAGACAGCCATTGAATGTGTATTTTGAGTAAATTTCATTTACTGGCTAGTAAGTACACTGTCTGCATGCTAGCAAAAAAGAATTTAGAGAACTTGAAAGAAAATCAATCACAAAAGGTGAGGAAAAAACATTGACTGGGAAGAATTTTACTGTACCAGAGAAACTAGAAGGAGAAGACTGTATTAATTTTATAAAAGCACAGATGAGTAACTGGACTGATATTCCACAGCAGGAGTTGTTAATTGAAAGGACAATCACGTATATGCTCCAAACCTGGCTGTGAAAAAGCAGCCAAGACCTCTAATAGTAAAGATGCAATCCTACCACCAGAAATAATTTATTTTGACAAAACTGTGGCAGATGGAGAAAGTACCAAACGTTGGTCAGTAGAGAGTTTGTGGAAAATGATTACTCACTGTACAACAGGCAGAAGAAGAGTACATTTATTCCAGCAATCAGGGAATGTCAAGAGACAGGTGTAATATTCAAGCTGCTGCATCTAGCTATCTTCAAAATATTTTTTTTCCTGGAGGGTCAAAGTCATTTTTGATGCAGAACATGCTAAAGAGGAAATACAAAAGTTTGTCCAACAAAAAAGACTCCACTTCTTATTCTTCTGATAATAAAACTCATAGAGAGACTATGCCAGTAAAACATTTTCCATTGTTCCAAAGGAAAATGCTTGAGAGACAGAAAAAAGTGCAGGAGTTGACTAGAAGAACCAGAAGTATATTAGAAATGAACCAGAGACTGGTGCTGGGAGATGGAGGTCAACAGGTAGAAAACCAGCAGATTAGAAATTAATTAATACATGTGGGATTACAAAGCATCAATAACATTTGTGAAATATGGTAGAAGAAGAAAACATGGAAATGTTGGACTTTTTTGACTTTGTTAAATATGTAGGAAATTCCAAATCATATGCCCTACTTCATGTTGTTAATGTTTGGAAAAACATTAAGGAGAGGGAAAGAGTAAGGAAACAGATATCTGTAAATAAAACAATTTTTATTCTTAACAGTATTTTTTATAAATCATGCCATATACTGCACGGGAAGCATTTTTAGTTATTTTTCTGTGTTATAGGGATACTAAAGTAAACAGGTGCTCTTTCCTTCTTTCTTTCTTCTTGTTTAGTATTAAGAAATGTAGGCACTGCAATGTAAAAAGAGAAGAAAGCCACAAGGGCAGATAGCCTAGTACAAAACCTATGACTGAACCTAAGAACTCCTCAGTTCTCCAATTATTCTCCAACAAAATATGTTACTTTATAGGTAACTTCCCCAAGCAAGTACACAAGTGTGTCTCAATGTAAAAGGACAACTGGAAGCCAGTAATGCATAGATCTGACCTCTTTCTAGACTCCTTACTGTTTAAACTCCTGCATTTGGACACTGTCCCACTCACCACAACACTTATCTCTATCACCCCCCCCCCATCTACAGCCTTAGAAGACAATCAGTGCTACAAACACCCAAAATTAAGTTTCACTGCACAGATGACAGTTTCTGTCTCCTAGCCCCCAAACTCTAATGTGACCTTCTACCTATCTGAAAGGATCTCTGGTCTGCAAGATCAGACCCCAATTTAAAGCATACATGGTGAAACAAAACCAATGCAAATGCTCTAATTCAGACTACCTAACTTAATTTCACAAAATAACCATTCTGTCTGTCTCCCAGTCAATGTTATCCCTCTATGATCAATTGGAAACAAATGTATATACGTACATAGCAATCTCTACAAATTCTTCTCTTTTCTAATACTTTCTTTTACTTATTTAGTTTTCTATATACTGCATACACTTACGTTATAACTAAAGTTATGTTTAGTTATTATTTATACATTATTTTTCATCTACACAAGCTTCTTATGCATGCTATGCATATTTCTCTTGGACATTGTGTAGTTTTAAGGCTAATTGTATCTGCGCAACCCAGGCAGGGCATGAAATTGCTCATTTATTATAAGTTTGGTACCATGGTAAACAAACTTAAATAAATAAATAGCAGTTGTGAAGATATAAACATACCAACAACAGAAATGTTAACAAAAATGTAGCACAGGGGAAAGGAGTTGAAAGAGACATCAGAGTATTTGTAGAAAATGACTATTCAGCTTATACTAGATATAAATGGAATGCATTTATTCCAGCCATGAGATAGTGCTGGCAAGCTGGTATGAGGTTTAAACTATTGCATCTTGTAGTATTCAGAGTGTTTTTTTCCTGGGGCCTCAAATATATTTATGAAGACTGGCCAAGTGATAGAAGAAATTAAGCAATTTATCCAGCAACAACTAAATAAGCAGAGAGAGAGAGAGAGAGAGAGAGAGATTGAAGTCCACTTGCAAAGCTATCTGCAAGCAATTATAATCTGCAAGATGGTATGCCAGTGAAGAATATGTTGGAAAAAAGCAAAAGGCAGTTGAAGAACAGAGCAGAATAATAAGTAGAGAATTAAAATTGAACCTGGTGCATCAGAAATCAATGGTGAACTGTTTGAGGAGGACTGAAGCAGAAGGGGGTGTGTAACTTAACTGGGAGAGCTTCAATATGTCAACCCCACTTGGCAGATGGTAGGACTGAAATGAAATAGGCTATCCTGAATAGTGTTGCATGCACAACTACAATTTAATTTTAAAGGATATGGACATAATTGTATTTTTATTTCTTTCATTTACTATGTCCTGGGAAAAGAAGATTGCCATAGCTTCTGATAATGTAAGCATTTTTATTTCTATTTTATTTTACATTTGATTACCGGGGTGGTGCAATGATCATAACTGACCATTTGCAGGTACTTCCCAGGAGAAATAATTCACATAGAAGAAAAAAAGAGGACAGAGAGGTGATAAGCTGAGCATATCAAAAATGGAACAGAAAGTAAAAGTGTATAAAAAAACTGTTCAGTAGCAGTTATGAGAGAAATGCACATTTTTACAATTCACATGATTATGAGAGTCAGGACAGGGGATAGTGGGGGAGTTATGAGTTGCTAGTTGAAGAGAGTGATGTAAGAGGTTGTACAATTCTTTCTTAACGTAAGTACAGAATAAATCAGATGTTAATTTAATGAAACATGAATGTTCTACATATGGGGTAAATAAAGGAATATTTCTGCAGGAAGAGGGTATGGCTATATGCTAGTGGTTTCATTTGTTAAGGTTAAGGGCTGTAATAAGAGCTAGTGTAGCAAGTTAGAGTTTAGATGTATCCAGCTGCAAATACTGGGTGAAAAGATTAGAAAGCCTTTTTCAGTGGTACTAGCTCAACTGGAGTAAAAAATAAGGTTTTGAAGTTGTCTGTAAGCTTACCAGTTTGTTCTTTTCTGTTGTTGGTATTTTAAGCTAACAGACAATCAGGCACCAGGTATAGGAAAGGGAAGGTATTTATTACATTGTGTTTAGACTTCCATCTCAGGGACCATATTGAGTGGAATATATTAAAAGGACTGAGAAGTCTTAAAGGAGCAATGCAGTGAAATGCAGGGAAGGAAATAATGTTAACCATTTGAACAGCTGCACCATTGTGATGGGTAAAGCAAAAAATAAGAACACATAGTAAAATAATATAAGAAATAGTATAGTCAGGTAAAACAGCTGAATAAGTGGAGAAAAATCTGAAAGGGGTTTTTTAAAAAAAATTTTAAAAAAAAAAAAAAAAAAATTAAAAAGAGAAAAAATTTAAAAAAAAAAAAAAAGGGGAACGGGGGGGGGGGGGGGAAAAAAGGGGGGCCAAAAAAGGGGAAAGGGAACCCCAAAAAAAAGGGGCCCTAAAAGGTTTTCCCCAAAAATTTTTTAAAAAAAAAATTTTTTTTTAAATTTTATTTTTAATTTTTTTTTTTAAAAATTTTTTGGGGGAAAAAATTTTTTTTTTTTTTAAAAATTTTTTTTTAAAATTTTTTTTTTTTAAAAAGGGGGGTTTAAGGCTTGGGGAAAATTTTTTAAAAAAAAAAAAAAAAAAAAAAAGGGGGATAAAAAAAAAAAAAAAAAAAAAAGGGGAAAAAAAAAATTTTTTTAAAAAAAAAAAAAGGGGTTTTGGGGGGGTTTTTGGGGGTGGGGGGGGTTTTTTTTGGGGGTTTAAAATTTTTTAAAAAAAATTTTCAATTTTTTTAAAAAAATAATTTTAAAAAGGGAAAAAAGGAAAAATTTTGGGGAAAAAAGGAATTTTTAAAAGGGGTTTTTGGTTAAAAGGGTTTTTTTGGGTTTTTGGGGGGAAAAAAAAATTTTTTTTGAAAAATTTTGAAAAAAAAAAGGGGGGGGGGCCCCCCAAAAAAAATTTTTTTAAAAAAAAATTTTGGGTTTTTTTTTTAAAAAATTTTTTTTCCTTTTTTTAAAAAAAAATTTTTTTTTAAAAATTTTTTTTTTTTTTGGGGTTTTTAAAGGGCCCGGGTTTAAAAAAAAGGGAAAAAAAAAAAAAAAAAAGGGGGGAAAAAAAAAAAAAATTTTTTAAAAAAAAAAAAAAATTTAAAAAAAATTAAAAAAAAAAAAAATTTTTTGGGGGGGGTTTTTTTTTGGGTTAAGGGGGGGGGAAAAAAAAAGGGGGGAAAAGAAGGTTTTTCCCCCTGAAAAAAAATTTTTTTTTTCCTTTTTTGGGGTTTTTGGGGGTTTTTTTTTAAAAATTTAAAGGAAAAAAAAAATTTCTTTTTTTTTAAAAAAAAATTTCCATTTTTAAAAGAAAAAAAAAAAGAAAAAAAAAGGGTTTAAAAAAGGGTTTAAAAAAAAAAAAATTTTTTAAAAAGGGGGGTTTTTTAAAGGGGAAAAGGGAACCTTTAAAAAAAAGGGGAAATGGTTTTTAAAAAGGAAAAAAAAAAAAAAGGAAAAAAAAAAAAAAGGGGGTTTTTTTAAAAAAAAGGGGGAAAATTTTTTAAAAAAAAAAGGGGGGGGAAATTTTTTAATTTTGGGTGGGGAAAAAAAAAAATTTTTTGGTGAGGGGGGGGGTTTTTATTTTAAAGGGGGGCCCCCAAAAAAAAAAAAAAGGAAAATTTTTTTAAAAAAAAAAGGGGGGGGGTTTTTAAAATGGGAAAAAAAGGTAAAAAAAAAAAAATTTTTCCCAAAAAATTTAAACCGGGAAAAAGTGGAATTTTTTTTTCCCCGGGGAAAAAAACCCCCAAAAAAAAAAACAAAAAATTTAAAAAAAAAATATTTTTTGGGGAAAAATAAAAAAAAAAAAAAAAATTTTTTTTTTAAAAAAAAAGAAAAAGGGGGAAAATTTGGGGGGGGAAAAAAAAAATTTTGGAAAAAAAGGGGGGGGGGGAAAAAAAAATTTTTAAAAAGGGGGGGAAAAAAAATGGGTTAAAAAAATTTAAAAAAAAAAAAAGGGGGGGGGAAAAAAAAAAAAAATTTTTTTAAAAAAAGGGGGAAAAAAAAAAGGGGGGGGGGAAAAAAAAAGGGGGAAAAAAAAATATTTTTTTTTCCTTTAATTTTAAAAATTCCCTTGAGCAAAAATTTTTTAAAAATTAAAAAAAAAAATTTTTTAAAAAAATTTAAAAAAAAAAAAAATAAAAAAAAAAAGGGGGAAAAAAAAAAATTTTTTTTTAAAAAAGAAAATGTTTTTTTTTTTTAAAAAAAAGGGGGGGGAAAATTTTTTGGGGGGGGGGGGGGAAAAAAAAATAAAAATTAAAAGGAAAAATTAAAAAAAAAAAGGAAAAAAAAAAGGGGAAATTTTTTAAAAAAATTTTTTTTTAAAAAAAATTTGGAAGGGGGGGAAAAAAAAAAAATTTTTTTCCAAAAAAATTTCAAAAAAAAAAATTTTTTTTAAAAATAAAAAAAAATTTTTAAGGGGTTTAAAAAAAAAACCAAAAAAAAAAAAAAAAAAAACCAAAAAATTTTTTGGGGGGGAAAAATTTTTTTTGGGGAAAAACCAAAAAAAAACCCTTTAAAAAAAAAAAAAAATTTTTTTAAAAAACCCTTTTAAAATTTTAAAAAAAAAAAATTTTTTAAAAAAAATTTCTTTTAAAAACCCCCCCCCGGGAAAACCCCCCGGGGTTTTAAAAATTTTTAAAAATTTTACCCGGGGTTTGGGCCCCCCCCGGGGGCCCTTTTTCCCCCCCCCAAAAAAAATTTTCCTTTTGCCCCCCGGAAAAAAGGGGCCCCGGGGAACCCCCCCCTTAAATTTTTTAAAAAAAAAATTTTTTTTTAAAGGAAAAAGGGGGTTTTTTTAAAAAGGGGGGGTTTTTTAAAAATTTTTTTAAAATTTTCCCCCAAATTTTTTGGGGGGGAAAAAGGGGTTTTTTTGGGGTTCCCAAAGGGGGGGTTTTTTTTTGGGGGGGGAAAAAACCCCTTTTAAATTTTTGGGGGAGTTTTAAAAATTTTTTTTTCCCCCCCTTTCTTCCCTTTTTTTTTTAAAAAAAAAAAAACCCCCCCCCCTTTTTTTAATTTTAAAAACCTTTCAAAAAAAAACAGTTTTGGTTTTAAAAATTTTAAAAAAAAAAAATTTTTTTGGGGCTCCAAAAAAAAAAAAAATTTTTCAAAAAAAAACCAAAAAGGGCCTTTTTTTTTAAAAAAAAAAAAAAGGGGGGAAAAAAAAAAGGGTTTGGCCCCCAAAATTTTTGGGAAAAAAAAATTTTTTCCCCCTTTTTTAATTTTTGAAAAAGGGTTTTTTAAAACCCCTAAAAAAGAATTTTTCCGGGAAAAAAAAAAAAAAAAAAAAAAAGGGGGAAAATTTTTGGTTTTTCCCTTAAAAAAATTTAAAAAAAAAACCCCTTTTTTGGGAAACAAAAAAAAAAAAAAAAATTTTTTTAAAAAAAATTAAAAAATTTTTTTTAAAAGGGGTTTTTTTTTTTTCCCCACCCCTTTTTTTTTTAAAAAATTTTTTTTTTTTCCTTTTTTAAAAAAAAACAAATTTAAAAAAAAAATTTTAAAAAAAAATTAAAAAAAAAAAAAAACCCAAAAAAAATTTTTTTTTTTAAATTTTTTTTGGTTTTGGAAAGGAATTTTTTTTTTTTTCCCCCTTGTTTTTTTAAAAAATTTTTTTTTAAAAAAAGCAAAAAAAAGGGGTTTTTTAAAAAACCCCAAAAAAAAGGGGGAAAAAAAATTTTCGGGGGGAAAAAATTTTAAAACCCAAAAAAAAAAAACCCTTTTTGAAATTCCAATTTAAAAAAAACCCCTCGGAAAAAAAAAATTTTAAAAAATTTTTTTTTGGGGGGGAAACCCCTTTTTAAAAAAAAAACCCTTTTGGGTTTTTTAAAAAAAACCCCAAAAAAGGCTTTTTTTTTAAATTTGGGGGAAAAAAAAAAAAGGGGAAAAAAAAATTTTTTTTTTTTAAAGGTTTTTTCCCCCCCTGGGTTTTAAAACCCAAAACCCTTCCCCCCTTTTTTAACTTTTCCCCGGGGGCCCGGAAAACCCTTAAAAAAAAACCCCCAAAAAAATTTTTTAAAAAAAACCGGGTTAAAAAAAAAAAAGGGTTTGGTTTTTGGGGGGGGGGGGGTTTTTTTTTTTCCCCCCCCTTTTTCCCCCCCAAAAAAACGGGGGAAAAAAAAAGGGGGAAAGCCCCCCCGGGAAAAACCCCCCTTTGGAAAAAGGGGAAAAACCCAAAAAAATATTTCCAAAAAAAACCCCCCCCAAAGGGTTTTTTTTGGGCCCCCCCCTTTTTTGGGGGGAAAAAAAAAAAAAAAAAAGGGGAAAAAAAACCCCCCTTTTTTTTTACGGGTTTAAAAACCCCCAAAAACCCGGTTTTTTTTCCCCGGGCCCCCCAAAAACCCCCCCTTTTTTCCCCCCCCAAAAATTTCCCCCCCCCTTTTTTTTGGGGGAAAAAAATTTTTGGGGGGTTTCCCAAAACCCCCCCAGAAAAAACCCTTTTTTTTCCCAAAAAAAAAGGGGGGAAAAAAAAATTTTTTCCCCCCCAAAAAAACCATAAATAAAAAAATTTTTTAAAAAAGGGGTATAAATTTTTTCCCCCCCCCCAAAAAAAAACCCCCCAAAAAAAATTTTTTTTTTTAAAGGTTTTAAAAAAAGGGGGGAAAAAAAAGGAAAAAAAGGGGGGAAAAACCCCTTAACCAAAAAAAAAAAAGGGGGCCCCCAAAAAAATTTAAAAAAAATTTAAAAACCCCCCCCAAAAAAAAAAAATTTTTGGGGGGCCCCAAAGAAATTAAAAAAAAATTTTTTTAAAAACCCCCTTTTTTAGAAAATTTAAAAAGGGGGAAAAAAAAAACCCCCCCCCAAAAACCCCCCCGGCCCCCTTTTCCAAAGGGGGTTTTTAAAACCCCCCCCCCCAAAAAAAAACCCCCCCCCCCCCCCCTTTTTTTTTTAAAAAAAACCAAAAAAAACCCCTTTTAAAAAAAAAATTTCCCCCAAAAATAAATTGGCCCCAATTTTAAAAAAAATTTTCCCCCCCCAATTTTTTTCCCCCCCCCGGGGGGGAAAAAGGGCCACCATTTTTTTAAAAAGGGGGGTTTTTTTTGGGGCCCCCTTTTTTTTGGGGGGCCCGGGGGGAGTTTTTTTTTAAAAAAAACCCCAAGGTTTAAAAATTCCCTCCCCTTTTAATTTTGGGGTTTTCCCTTTCCCCTTTGGGGAATTTTTAAAAACCCCGGGGGGAAAAAAGGGGGGGGGAAAAACCCCAAAAAAATTTTTTTTTCCCCCCCCAAAACCCAAAAAACCCTTTAAAATTTTTTTTTGGGGTTTTTTTTGGGAAAAAAAAAAAAAAATTTTAAAAATTTAAAGGGGAAAAGGGTCTTTTCCCCCTTTTTTTAAATTTTTTTTTAAAAACCAAAAAAATTTGGGGAAAGGGAAAAAAAAAGGGGTTTCTTTTTTTTTAAAAAAAAAAATTTAAAAAAATTTTTTTAAAAAAAACCAAAAAATTTTTTACCATTTTTTTGGGTGGGGGGCCCTTCAAATTTCCCACCCAAAAAAACCCGAACCAAAAAAAGGGGGGAAAAAATTTTTTTTCCCAAAATTTAAAAAGGGGGGTTTTTTTTTTCCCATTTTTTTCCCCCCAAAAAAAAAAAATTTGGTTTTTTCCCCCCCCAAAAAATTTAAAACCCCTTTTTTTTTTTAAAAAAAAAAAAACCCCCCCCAAAATTTCCCAAAAAAATTTTTAAATTTTAAAAAAAAAAACCATTTTTTTAAATTTCTTAAAAATTTTTTTTCCTTGCGGGGTTTTTTTTTCCCCTTTTTAAACCCGGGAAAAAAAAAAAAAAGGAAACCCTTTTCAAAAAATTTAATTGAAAAAAAAAAAAACCCCCCTTTTTTCCCCCAAAAATTTCCGAAAATTTTTTAAAAAAATTTTGGGGGTTAAGAAAAACCCCCCTTTTTTTTTTCCCGGGAAAAAAAAAAAGGGGGGAAAAAAAAAATTTTTTTTAAAAAGGCCCCCAAAAAACAAAAAAAAAATTTTTTTTTTTTTTTTTGGAGGGTTAAAAAAAAAAAAAAAAAATTTGGGAAAAAAAAATTTTTTTTTTAAAAAAAAATTTTAAAAGGAAAAAAAAGGGGGGTTTTTTAAAAAAAAAGGGGGGGGGAAAAAAAAAAAAAAAAAATTTTTTTTTTTTTTTTTTCCAAAAATTTAAATATAAAAAAAAAAAAATTTTTAAAAAAAAAAAAAAAAACCCCCTTTTTTCCCTTTTTTGTTTTTTAAAAAAAAATTTAAAACCCCCCCCTTTTTTTTAAAAAAAAAAATTCAAAAAAAAAATTTTTTTTAAGGAAAAAAAAAAAAAAATAAAAAAAAAATAATTTCCTTTTCCCCCAAAAAAACCAAAATTTTTTTAAATTTTTTTAAAAAAAAATTTTGGGAAAAATTAAAAAAAAAAAAAAAAATTTTTAAAAAAAAGGGGTTTTAAAAAAATTTTTTTTTAAAAAAAATTTTTTTAAAATTAAAAAAAAAAACCCCAAAACCCCCATGGGATAAAAAACCGGCCCTTTTTTCCCCCCCCAAAAAAGGGGGGGTTTGGGGGTTTGGGCCCCAAAAAGGGGAAAAAAAAAACCAAAAAAAAAGGGGGGGGGGGAAAAAAAAAAAAAGGGGGGGGGGAAAATTTTTGGGGGGGGGGAGGGGGGAAAAAGGGGGGGGGGGTTGGGGGGGAAAAAATTTTTTAAGGGGGGGGGGAAAAAAATTTGGGGGGAAAAAAAAAGGGGGTTTTTGGAGGAAAAAAGGGGGGAAAATTTTTTAAAGGGGGGTTTTGGGGAAGGTTAAATTTTTTTTTGGGGGGGAAAGGGGGGCGGGGGAAAAAATGCAAAAATTTTTTAAAAAAGGGGGGGGGGGGGAAAAAAAAAAAAGGGGGTTTTTTTGGGGAAGCGGGGGGTTTGGGGTTGGGGGAAAAGGGGGGGGGGGGGGTTTTTGGGGGGAAAAAGGGAAAAAAAAATTTAAAATTTTTGAAAATTAAAAGGGGGGGGGTTTTTTTTTAAAAAAGGGCTTTTTAAAAAAAGGGGGGGGGGGGGGGGTTTATTTTTTAAAAAGGGGGGGGAAAAAAGTTTGGGGGGTTTTGTGGGGGGGGGGTTGGTTGGGGAATTTTTTTTTTTTAAAAGGGGGGGGGAAAAAAGGGGGGGGGGGAAAAAAAAAATTTTTTTTTGGGGGAAAGGGGGGGTTAAGGGGGGTTGGGGTGAGGGGGGGAAGGGGGGGGGGGGGTTGGGGTTTTTAGGGGAAAAAAAAGGGGGGGGAAAAGGGGGGGGAGAAAAAAGGGGGAAAAGGGGAAAAAAAAGGGGGGGGGTTGGGGAAAAAGGGAGGGGTGGGGGGGTTAAAAAAAAGGGGGAAAAAAAAAAAAAAAAAAAAAGGGGGGAAAAGGGTGGTGGGGAAAGGGGGGAAAAAGGCGGGGGGTTTTTAAAAAAGGGAAACGGGAAAGGAAAAGGGGGGAAAAAACCCCCGGGGGGTTTGGGGGGGGGGAAAAAAAAAAAAGGGGAAAGGGGAAAAGGGAAAAGGGGGGGGAAAAAAAGGGGGGTTTGGAGGGGAAATTTTTGGGGGGGGAAAAAAAAAAGGGGGGGGGAAAAGGGGAGGGGGGAAAAAATTGGGGAAAGGGTTGGGGGGGAAAAAGGGAAAAAAAAGGGGGGGGGAAAAAGGGGGGGGAAAAAGGTTTTGGGGGGGGGGGGGGAAAAAAAAGGGGGGGGTTTTTAATTAAAAAAAAGGGAAAAAAGGGGGGGGGGGGGGGAAAAAAAAATTTTGGGGGGGGGGGGGGGTTTTTTTTTGGGGGGGGTTTTTGGGAAATCCGGGGGTTTTTTAAAAATTTTTTTAAAAATTTAAAAAGGGGGGGTTTTGGGGAATAAGTTTTTTTTTGGGAAAAAAAAGGGGAATTTTTTTAAATTTTAAAGGGGGAATTAAAGGAAAAAAAAAGGGGGGGGGGGAAAAAAAAGGGGGGGGGGGGGTTTTGGGGGGTTTTTTTTTTTTGGGGGGGGCCCAAAAATTTTTGGGGTTGGGGTTTGGGGGGGGGAAAAAAGGTAGGGGGGGTTTGGGTTTTTTTAAGGGGGGGTTTGGGGAAGGGGGGGTTTTTTTTAAAAGGGGGGAAAGGGAAAAAGGGGGAAAAGGGGGGGTTTTTTCGGGGAAAAAAAGGGGGGGGAAAAGGGGGGGGGAGGGGGGGGGTTTGCCCCCCAAAAATTTTAAAGGAAAAAAAAAGGAAAAAAATTTGGAAAAGGGGGGGGAATTTTTGGAAAAGGGGGGGAAATTTTGGGGGGCCCCCGGGGGGAATTTTAAAAAAAAGGGGAAAAAGGGGGGAAAAAAAAAATTTTGGGGGGGAAAAGGGGAAGGGGATAAAAAGGGGGGAAAAAAGGGGGGGGGGGGGAAAAAATTTTTTGGGGGAAAAGGGGGGGAAAGGGGGGGAAAAAAAGGGGGAAGGGGGCGGGGGGGGGAAAATTGGGGGGGGGTTTAAGGGTTTGGGGAGGAAAATTAAAAAAAAAAAAAAAAATTTTTTAAAAATTTTTAAAAAGGGGGGGGAAAAAACCCCGGGGGGCCGGGGGGGGGTTTTTTTGGGGAAAAAGTTTTAAAGGGGGGGGATAAAAAAAAAGGGAAAAAAAATTTTTAAGGGGGGGGGGGGAAAAAAAGGGGGGGAAAAAAGGGGGGGGAAAAGGGGAAAAATTTTGGGGGAAAAAAATTTGGGGGGGGGAAAAAAAAAAAGGGGAAAAAAAAAAAATTTGGTTTTAAGGGGGGGACTTTTAATTTTGGGGGGAAAAAAAGGGGGGGGGGGTTAAAAAAAATTGTTTTTTAAAAAAAAAAGGGGGGAAAAAAAACCCCAAAAATTTTTTAAAAAATTTTTTCCCAAAAAGGGGAAAAAAAAAGGGGGGGAAAAAACCCCCAAAATTTTTTAAAAAAAAACCGGGGGAAAAAAAACCCCCCCCCAAAGAAAGGGTGGGGGGGAAAAAAAAAAAGGGGGTTTTTTTGGGAAAAAGGGTTTTTTAAAAATTGGGAAAAAATTTTTTAAAAGAAAAAGGGGGTTTTTTTTAAAAAAAAAAAAAAAAAACCCCCCGGGGTTTTTTTTAAAAAAAAACCCAAAAGGCCCCCCCTTTGGGTTTGTTTAAAAAAAAAATTTTTTTTTCCCAAAAGGGGGGGGAAAAAAAACCCCCCCAAAAAAAAAACCCCCCGGGGGAAAAGGGGGGAAAAACCCCCCCCCTTTTTTTTGGGAAAAGGGGGTTTTTGGGGGGGTTTTTTTCCAAAAAAATTTCCCCCAAAAAAAATTTGCCAAAAGAAAAAAAAAAATTTTGGGGGGAAAACCCCCCTTTTTTTTTTCCCAAAAACCGGAACCCCAAAAAAAAGGGTTTTAAAAAAACCCCCCCAAAAAATTCGGGGGGGAAAAAGGGGTTGAAAAAACCCCCCCAACCTTTTTTTAAAAAAAAAAAAAAAAAATTTTCCCCCAAAAAAAAAAAGGGGGGGGCCCCCCAAAAACCAAATTTAAAAAAAAAGGGGGGGAAAAATTTTTCCCCCCCGAAAAGGTTTTTAATTTTTTTTTTTTTTAAAAAATTTTTTTCCAATTTTTAATTTTTAAAAAGGGGGGTTTTTTTTAAAAAATTTTTTTTTTTTAAAAAACCCCTTTTAAAGGGTTTTTTTTTTTTTTTTTTTTTAAAAAATTTTTTTTTAAATTTAATTTTTTATTTTTTTTAAAAAAATTTTTAAATTTTTTTTTTCCCCCAAAAAAAAAAAAACCCCGGCCTTTTAACGGGGGTTTCCCAAAAAAAAAAAGGGGGGGGTTTTTTTAAAAATTTTAAATATAAAATTTAAAAAAAAAAATTTTTTAAAAAACCCCCGGTTTAAAATTTTTCCCCCCCCCCCCAGAAAAAAAAAAAGGGGGGCCCCCCCCCCCAAAAAAAACCAAATTTAAAAAAAAAATTTTTTAAAAAAATTTAAAAAAAAATTTTTAAAAATTTTTAGTTTTTTAAATTGGGGAAAAAAAAGGGCGCAAAAAAAAAGGGGGGAAAAAAGGAAAAATTTTTTTTTAAAAAAAAAAATTTTTTAAAAATTTAAAATTTTTTTTTTAAAAAAAAAAAAAAAAAAAAAAACTTCCGAAAAAAAAAAAAAAAAAATAAAAAATTTTTTTAAAAATAAAAACAAAAAAAACCCCCCAAACAAAAAAAAACCCCAAAAAACCACCCCCCCCCCCCCCCCCCCCCCCCCCCCCCCCCTTTCCCCCCCCACACACACACCCATAAACACACACACCCACACCAAAAAACACACACACACACACACACACACACACACACACAACACACACACCCCAAAAAACCCCCCCCCAAAAAAAAAATTTTTTTTTAAAAAAAAATTTACCTTTTTAATTTTTTAAATATGTAAAATTATTTTTTTTTCCCCCCAAAAAAAATTCCCGGGGTTTTTTTTTTTTAAATAAAAAAAAAAATTTTTTTTTTTTTTTTCCCCCCCGGAACCCTTTTTTAAACCCCTTTTTTTTGGGGGTTTTAAAACTTCCCAAAAATTTTTTTTTAAAATCCTTTTAAAAACCCCCCCCCTTTTTTTTTTTTAAAAATTTTCCAAAAAAAAATTTTTTTTTGGGGGAATTTTTTGGGGGTTTTTAAATTTTTTCCCTTTTTTCCCTTTTTGGTTTTTTTGGGGTTTTTTTCCTTTTTTAAAATTTTTTAAAAAAACCTTTCCCCCTTTAAAAAAAACCTCAACCGGGGCCAAAAAAAAAAAAAAAAAGGGGGCCCGGAAAAAAAAATTTTTTTTTAAAAAAAGGGGGAAAAAGGGCCAATTTTTTTTTTTTTTAAAAAGGGGAAATTTGGAAAAAGGAAAAAAAAAAACCCTTTTGGGGCCCTTTTTTTAAAAGTTTCCCCCCTTTTTTTTCCCCTTTGGTTTGGGGGTTTTTTTAAATTTAAAAAAAATTTTTTTTTTTTTTTTTTTGGGGGTTTTTTTTTCCTAAATTTTAATTTTTTTTTTTTTTTTTTTTTTTAAAAATTTTTAATTTTCCATTCGGTAAAAAATTTAAAAAAAAAAAAAAAAAAAATTTTTTTTTAAAAAAAATTTAAAAAATTTTTCCCCCGGGGGAAAAAAAAAAAAAAAAAAAAAAAAAAATTTTTTAAAAAATTTTTTAATTAAAAAAAAAAAAAACAAAAAAAATTTAATATAAAAAATTTTTTTTTTTTAAAAAAAATTTTTAAAAAATTTAAAAAACCCCAAAAATTTTTTTTTTTGGGAAAATTTAAAAAATTTTTTTGGGTTTTAAAATTTTTAAAAAAAAAAAAAAAACCCCCCGGGGGAAAAAGGGGGGCCCCAAAAAAAAAAGGGGCCATTTTTAATTTAAGAAAAAAAAAAAAGGGGGGGTTTGGGGGGAAAGGGGGGGAAAAAGGGGAAAAAAAGGGGGGGGCCAAGGGGTTTTGGGTTTGGAATTTTTTTAAAGTTTTTTAAAAAAGGGGGGGGAAAAAGGGGGGGGGAAAAAAAGCAAGGAAAAACCAAAAAAAGCCCCAAACTTTTTTTTTTTTTAAAAAAAATTTTGAAAAATTTTTTTTAAAAAAAAAAAAACCCCTTTTTTTCCCTTTTTCCCTTTTAAAAAAAAAATTTTTAAAAAAATTTTAAAAAAAAAAAAAAAAAATTTTTAAAAAAAGGGAAAAAATTTTTAAAAAAAAAAAAGGGGGAAAAATTTTTTTAAAGGGGTTTTTTAAAAATATTTAAAAAAAAAAAAAAAAAAATTTTAAAAAAAATTTTCCCCAAAAGGGGTTTTCCCGGAAAAAAAAAAAAAAAACCCCCCAAAAAAACCAAAAAAACCAAAAGGGGGGGAAAAAGGGGGAATTTCCCGGGGGTTTTTTTTTAAAAAGGTTAAAAGGAAAAAGGGGGGGTTTTTTTTTTTTTTTCCGGGGTTTTTGGGGGGGGAAAAAGGGTTAAAAAACCCCCCCCCTTTTTTTTTTTTTAAAAAAAATTTTTTTTCCCCTCCTTTTTTTTTGGGCCCCCCCCAAAAAAAAATTTCCTTTAAAAAAAAAAAGGGGGGGTTTTTTCCCTTTTTTTTTGGGGTTTTTTTAAAAAAAATTTTTTTGGGGGCCTTGGGGAAAAAAAAAAATTTTTTTTCCAAAAAATTTTTTTTTTGGAGGGGGTTTTAAAAAAAAACCCTTTTTTTCCTTTTATACATCGGCTTTGCAAGAGAGTGATTTGTGTGAAGGAAGGTGAAGTACTTAACTTGGACATTTAAAATGAATGACAAAGTAGGCTTAGTTGCTGGAGAAGTCTGTGAAGGAATATTTGCTGTCTGCCATTATTAGATCATTACTCTGGCTTTGCAGGACTAATATGATTTGTTTGAAGCAACTTGAATACTTAATGTATGACAACTGTTGGTGTGGTGCAAAGGTGAAATGCATTACATGCAGACTCTCCTAACCTGCTTCCCAAATTACTCCTCGGTTTACCGAAGTTTTAGTCCAGGAAATGAAGCCACGATTGAAAGTGGCACCCTTCAATTCGATTATTTTGCCATTTTTAAAATTTTCACGCTTGCCGAGCATTTCGGATGTCATCACGGCAATGACGCCAGCCTCTGTCAGGCTACTCAGGCAAGTCGGAATTGAGCCCAAGGAGCTCACATCACCATTTCCGGTTGGTGGCCAGGAAGCTGAAATGGGCAGGTGGGAATGGAGATTACAGCCATGCAGAATAGGAAGCTGAAGGAATGGAAACAGCAGAGGAGCCAGGAAGCTGAAGGAATGGAACTCGGGAACTACACACTCAGGGCAGCAGAGTTTGTGAGGTGAGGCTGGCACAGGAAGCTGAAGAATGGAGAACAGCGAAGCATGGAGAACCGAACCACACAGGGCAGCAGAGTTTTATGAGCAGGCCAGGATTAATGGCAGGAGAGTTTGCGAAAGCAACGAAAAGAGGTAAGGAGTTTAGTGTGTGATTAATGGCAGGAGAGTTTATGAAAGCAATCCACAGAAGCAAGGAGTTTGGTGTGATTAATGGCAGGAGAGTTTGTGAGCAAATGACAGAGGCAAGGTGTGTGTGTGTGTGTGTGTGTGTGTGTGTGTGTGTGTGTGTGTGTGTGTGTGTGGACTTGCTGCTGACAAGTGTAGAACTAGTGAAAAACAAAAGAAGAAGAAAGAAGGTCCATTGACCTGTGCAGGAGTAAGTCTGGGAAACCATTCCCTGGTGTATAATTATTGATCACTTACTATTTATTTTACTTGTTTACTGTTTTGCTATTCAGTGAAATATCTTTATTTTACTTCAGATATTTTTGTTCCCTTGCTTTTTGCATCTATTTACTTCTGAAATCATAGAAAACTGATTTTGGGGAACAGATGACATCAGGAATTACCATGTCATGCCTGGGCTGGGCTGGATTTTTCCTTGCATCTGCCAAGCGTCCTGATGTCCAGTTTTAAGGATAGGGAAGCAGTCTTTTTACCTCTAGGAGGATACCGACTATATGTCAAACTACTTGCAATTACTGTTTAAGAACAGCTTGGCATTTGTGAGTCCGGCCGTGAGCTAGTTGGCACACTTTCAGCCTCAGCCTCATTTTGCAAAGAAAGTGCCTTCACTAGTGTATATTCCTTGACAGTATCCAGTATGTCCTGTAACCTGCTTCCTTCAAACTGAGTGAAGAAACCTTTGCTGTAGTGGAAAAGGACTGTCTATAAAAAGGCTTTCAGCCATCATGGGAAAATGCTTGGCATGTTTTAGAGAGCTGGAGCTCTTAGTGTGGGAAGGTAGGACTCACCAGGCTTAGTGTGGAATCTTTCTTGAGTACACTATGCACATTAATGGCTTTAAAAATGCTTATTCTGTTATGCAATTCTTGAATTTAGAATGCTGTTTTTTAATGTACTGACTCCAAACAGCTTTACATTACCATCTGTTCTAGTTACGCACAAGCTGTGTTTTATCCTCATTTAGAATTTCAAAGGCTACTTTTTGTTATTGCCGTCTCCCTTTATGAATGTAAATATACATGGGACATGCCGACTGGGTTAGGCCCCAAAGGTAATCTTTATCCACCACTGGCCAGATGCATTTTCTTTGGATGTGGTGTGGGTTCAATGCTGTTTCAATGAATGTGAGTTTCAAGGGCAAAGAAGTTTTAATGTCAAGTCTATTTTCATTGTGAGACAGTATTGCTTTGTTTACCAGATGATGTCTTTTAGTGTTTCTGCATTGTTGTGCTGTAAAATGTAAAAATAAAGTCCAAATAATTGTAGAAGTAAAGCAGTATGCATACATTAGTGTTTATGGTAAATGGGGCGAAATAGCCAGGTAACGGGGCATTGGAATGGCTGCAGGGGGACTCTGGTGCCATGTTTTGGTCATCTGTTCTACAGTTTGCTTTTGAAAGTTGATATCCCACAATTCCATTGGAGTGGGTGGGGTTACATAATTATGTATGCAAATTAGATGTTAATCAGCGCACAGATTTGTACCTATTTTTCATGGGCCTTGTCCAGATTTTTGATTTTTCCAGGTTGAGAGGTATGATTACATGGCCATCTTCATCTGAACTGACCAGAGAAGTGGCTAAAACTGCTTGGTGGGGGTTGTCTGGATAATATGAACTGACCCTATTTTTCATTTGCTTAGTTTAAACAGTCATCTTTCAAAAACAAATAAGGCACAAAATTCATCACAGAACACCTAGTACTTAAAAGCTTACACCCCAAGGCTGTATACGTGAACCCGGTCTACATTATCAGTGTTGTTGATAGGTACAACTTCATACTATTACAATGCAGTGACCATAACACTGACATGCAATGCCATACCAAGGTAAAAGCATGTTCAGTCACAGAAGAGAGGTTAGCCATGCTGGGGGGGGGGGTAGGGTAGTAGGGCACCTGGGAGCATCAACCTACCCAGCTGGCAGAGTTTTTGTTATACCAGCAGAGGGAAAATAGTATTTGGGGAGGAATGCACACTAGAACAATCCCCACTGGTGAATAATGCACCAGACTAGTAACAGCTACAGCAGATTACTGAATGACACCACTGCTGGAATGGACAATTTGTTTTCCACATAATACTCTTCCTATGTTTTGTCATAGGTACCGCGGATATCCAGGCACATCAGTATAGTGGCCTATATAGTTTGGTACTGCATAGTGCATCTTTCATGGTCCCATTTGTATGTATGATACAGGGGCAGAGTAGTGTCACAGGTACTAATTTTTACTCTGGTGTGCCTATTTTTGTATATTCATAGGTCAGATCACTGCTAAGATGACATCTGTAGAGGCTGGGGCACAAAAGCAGGCAGATATTGGCACTCATGCAGGAGGTGACAAAGATGATGTGACACAAAAACTTGAGTCACGTTCAGATGACACTGTGGCACTGTTTGTTTCCATTTTGGGTAGGCATCCAAACAGGGTGAATATATGACCTCCCTCAACAGGTGACCCTGAGGCCATGCAATACTAGTGCTCACAATCCCTACTGGGGACCCTCCTCATGGCTCCAAGCAGCTGCAATGCTCCCCATGTGGCTGCAGTAGCAGATGAGCACACTGCATTTGATGTGGGTGTGTCAACCATAGCCTAGACTTACAAGGTTGCTTGACACCATCGTGTGTTGCTGGTGGCCACTGATATGTGTACAGTACTCAGGAACAATTAGCAGATGCACCAGAATTTCATCTAAGCATGCTCTGCAGCTACCCAGTCCATTGTGGAGCTGATTGCTGTTTTGCATGGCATTTGTGAGGATATCACTCATCACTGTCAGCTACACCTTGAGAACATGGAGTCCAAGGACAAAGTATTGATTGATCTGGTGAGGTTGACAATGGCACCCACCAATGGCATGCCTACCTCCATGTGGAGGATTGGCAGTGCCACCATTACTGCCCAGACTGACATTCTTGTTTGAGTTCAGAGTAGGCTTGGTACGCAAGATGGCGATGGAGGAGGACCTACTCAAGGTACACAGTCCAATGTTATGTCAGGCAGTGTATGACAGTCTGCAACCCCCTCATCACGGGGTCAACAATACACAGCATCCATTACCAGGACACCTCAACAACGGTCTCCATCTAGGTCATGGTACTGCAATTGCACATCATCCCTGTCATGGGAGGCCCTAAGACATACTGAACCAGCTGCTTCTCTACATTTTCATTAACTATGGCTATGGTAGACCACTTTCTCCAAAATAGCCTATTAGCCAGCTCTCAGCATGGCTTTCAACCTTTCCATAGCACCACTACTGCCCTCCTTTCCTTCTGTGACCACATTAACAAAAATCACAACAATAACACCCTGTCCTCTGCTATCTTTATTGATCTTTCAAAAGCATTCAACATGGTTAACCATCAGCTACTGTTGAATATTCTTAAGACCCTCTCATTTGATACTCAAGCACTCCAGTAGTTCAAGTCCTATCTAAGCAACAGGCAACAGGCAGTGCTTTGGGAAAACACTCTTTCCTCCAACTTACCTGTCACCCTTGGTGTACATCAAGGATCCATTTTGGGCCCCCTCATATTCTCTATCTTTATAAATGATCTATCTATTAGTATCCCCCAAGCTGTAACAATACAATACACTGACAACTCCACTTTAATATCCTCAATCACAGGGTCTTCTGAACTGCAGTCCCTCACCCAAAATACCTTTGAACTTGTAGAAGAATGGTTTCTTCAGCAGTGTCTCCTCCTTAACCCTAAAGAGACAAAACTATTGCTATTTACACCTACACAAAAGTCCACCCCACTTCACTTCTCTATAAAATCAAAAAATGGTACAGTCATATCTCCTGACACTAAAACCAAACTCTTAGGAGTAACTATTGACCACAGCCTTAATTATGATGCTCATATGAACACCACAATAAAATCAGTAAACCAAAAAACTAGGCTCACTCTATAAAATTAAATCTTTCCTTACTCCCATAGCTAGAACTACTATTGCCCACACCCACCTTATCTCAACTCTCTTTTATGCTTCTCCTATATATACAAATCTATCCAAAAACAACCTCCACAAGCTGTCAATTTCCTACAATAATATTGCTAGATTTGCCACCAGCTCCCCTTTTAGAACCCACCACTGCCAAAATCTGAATCAACTGGGTTGGCTTGAATTGCATAATCAAATCTTATTCCATCAACTGATTATTGCCCATAAAACCCTTCATCACCCAGATAAAACACTAATTCTCACAAGTCTAATCAGCCCATATAAAAATCTTTCAAACCTACGCTCAGCTAATAAACTTCTTGTATTCGGACATAAACCCAACAATAAAGCAGGAGATTCCCTTTTCTCTAACACTGTGGGGAAAAGTTGGAACCTACTTCCTAGCGAACTTACATCTCTGTCCTCTACTACACTTTTCAAAAAGAAACTCAAATCACACCTTACCAACCACTGGCTATGTCCCTGTACTAACCCTCACTAAGACTTTCTCTGTCTATTTTCATCTTTATCAGTTTTTCCTATGCCATTACTCAGTTTAATGCCACTTTAAGCCCTATACTTTCAAGTTGTACTTATTGTACCCAGGAAAGCCAGAATTGACATCTCTCTGTCTCTTTTATGAGTCCCCCCCCAACTAACTCTCCAGTCCTGTTTTTAACTAGTCTGTTCTCATGTTACTTAATCTTAACCTTGAGCTGGGAATCAAAAAGGGTTATCTTAACTCATGTTTGTTCTACCATGTTCTACTGTATTCCATGTATGCTAAATTGCCTTGTAACACCAGTTTTTTGTCTGTCAAGCTATTTGTAACTTTAATGTTCTGTAACTGAAGTTTTAATGTTCTGTTTCTTTATCTGTTTTATGTGGAGCTTTTCTCCCTGGGCCTCTACTGAAAATGGACATATATCCAGTTAGACTAGCCCGGTCAACAAATGTAAAATAAAATAAAAATAAATGAATAAATAAAACTACTGTACTCAGAGACCAGAGCCATAGCTGACCCATTTGGTGCCTTGTGCTGCTGCTTGATCTGGGACCCCTCAGTGCTAGGTCCATTCTCTAATATGGCACCCCTAACCTAATGCTCTCTCATTCTACTACCCACTGTCATGTTTATGTGATCAGCAAAAAATTGTAAAAAAATGGAACTGCTGATAGCACTCCCCAACACCGTGGGCCTGGGGTAATTGCCTCCTTCACTTCACCCCAGTTATAGCTTTTGAGATTTTCTTCCACATCTGATTTATTGAAAGCAGCTTCTAATTTTGATTATATTTTAGGGATAGTTTGTTTAATATTTTACATTTTACCACTTCAGTTTGAAGCAGTATACACAACGGTAAGAAGTTACTACATTTTATAATGTTTCTTTTCTTTTCTATTTGTTATTATTTTTTAGTTATGGGTTTCAGTGCCTCATGATGACTGATGACAAATAATTTTGGGCTTCCCTATATATCAGTATTAGGGCACTACTGTTTATTACTCCTATTTTTAAATTCAGCTCTAAATACTTATTTTCTGCTGTTTCTGCAGACTGTTGCATTACCCACTTTGCATTCTTATATCATGTGATATCTTATGTACAACATATGCCTTTTTCTATTTTGTTTACTGTGATTTGTTTTCTTTACACTGTTTTACTTGTATTCTGCTTTTAACTGCATATTAAAATTTGAAAAGAGACCACAGCTCTGTCTCTTGTGAGTCAGACAGAAATTAAAACAGGTCAGTTAAGGAGTCACACAGAAGTTAGAACAGGTCAGTTAAGGTTAATCATCTGTGAACTGAGGGGGTGGAGCTAGGAACTAAATCTTCTATTTAAGGGGTAAAATAAAACATTTCAGAGCTTTACTGGAAAGGCTCACATAAACTCTGCCACAGCTTGCTGTAAGGGAAAGGTTAGTTGCTTTTTATTTCTTTATTTTGTATTACTTTATTGCCTTTTTCTATTTTGTATACTGTGATTTGTTTTCTTTACACTGTGTTTTTCTTGTATTCTGCTTTTAATTACATATTAAAACTTGAAACGAGACCACAGCTTTGTCTCTTGTGAGTCAGACAGAATTTTCTCCCACCCTCCCACTCTGTTACTCTTGTGTTCTTAAACATCACTGTCTTTCTAGTTGCTTGCCCCTTATGTTAATTTGATCATATATATCCTTCCCTCTCTCCTTTACTGGCTGGTATGAGTAAGCACAAAACTATCATTTTGTGAAATCACCCCCTTCAACTATTTAAATTTATTTACCATCCTACTGTATTCCATAGCACCAGAATACAAAAATGCCCACCCTCTTTCAATCTCTATCTTGCTTTTTTAAAAATAGTGGCTCTCCTCTTAGCTAAAACTTAGGTTGCCCACTTTCATATCTAACTGCTTAGTGCACACTGCAGTGTTTAGGATAAACCATTTTTTTCATCTTACCTTTAAACATCTGTTGCAAGACCATCAGTTATTGGAGAGCCCACATTCTGCCTCTCAATAGTCATCTTGAGATAAGTGCTTCTGTTTTCTCCTGGTGAGAGAAGGAGTACAGTGACATTATTTGCTGAAGACTGCTGATCACCAGAAAGCCTAATAACTGCTTTATAGGTGACAGCTTGAAATCTGTGCTTATATTCTGGTCCTGGTGAGAGAAAGAGCAGAATGCATTGATTTATGACTATTTCTGCTTGGAGAGTGAGTGACTGTGCTTAAAGTTCCTGATCGGTCTGGTTGCTATTCAAACAGCTACCAGAAAAAGGCTACATGACTATTTCTGCTTGGAGAATGAGTGTTTGTGCTTAAGGTTCCTGGTTGGTCTGGCTGCTATTCAAGGCATCTAACAGAAAAAGACTACAAGCCTACAGACCTTTGCATCATCTGGGACAAGACTGTGGATCACCAAACAGGCTGTGGCCTGCTTCTCTTCTTGGGATTAGTGCTAACATTTTCCTTCTGGTAAGAGAAGAACCAAAGGGGCATTGTATCCCAACAGAGTGAAGCTGTGGTGAGACCAGCATTAGTAGTAGCCAGGCAGTAGACATTCATGTGACTCCCCTCTTTTCATCATTCTTGACAAGCTAATTATTTGTTCTCGGTAAGCACTGCTTGATTTGTTTCTAACTTCAGAATATCTACCTAAATACTTTATCCTTAAATTTTCAGGTTTTATGTATTAGTTTCCCCTCAAGTGTTTGGCAGTGCTCTGTACAGACTCAGACACCCTGAGTGACATTTTTCCTGTTAAAGCACAACTGAAATTTCTCCGATACCTAGTTGCACAAGTACTGTCCACATAGTTGCAAACCAGATACTCCTGACAGTGATTGATATTCTCACTCCAATTGTATTCTAATCAATAAAAAAGGGTCTGCTGCCATGGATATGAATTTTCCTACTGTCTCCTTTACTGGCTTGGTGGATATGGGCATCCTGAGACAATGTAGAAATTGCCTCAAGTTTACTGACAACCAGTTAATTCTCAAACAAACTGATATGGTATGTGAGAGATGCATTTACACAATATCACAAGAGGCAAAGCTCTCACATAAAAGTACTCCTAATGTCAATAAGGTTGTCAGTAGTATACATGCTGCACTCATCATGCACAATTCAAAGCAGACATATCGACCCACATATGCTGAGGCACTTACATGTAACCTTCCTAAACCACCAACACCTCCTAGACAAAGTACACAAAACAAGAAATCCTCAGCAGCCTCAAATGCATTCTTTCAAAACAACACCCAGATCAACACGTACAGCTACATCTCATGGAGCCTCTACCTTTAAGCCCATAAGGCAAGCCATCATGCAATCCAACATTCTAGTCATTGGAGACTCCATCATGAGACTCACTGATGTCCCTCTCACCAGGTTGAGTAAGGAGAAAGTTACGGTCAGTTGCTTATCGGGGGCTAGGATCCACCACATTACGCATGCATTCAGGTCATTGGACCACAATTACCAATATGACTCAGTCATAGTCCATGTGGGAGTAAATGACTTGAGACATACCTCCCTAGACTATATGAAGAGAGACATCATGGAGCTCTTGGAATATGTGTCTCAGGCTGGTATTAGCCTAGCATTGAGCAGCATTTTACCTTCTCCAAGGATGATGCCATGATATGAACAAAAGATGATTGACTTTAATAATTGTCTTAGTTTCCTGGTTTCATTCTAAGGGGGTGTAATATTTGTCAGCATGTAAGGAGATGGTCAACAGACCACTCTGCTTTGCCAGGGATGGTCTGCACCTCTCCCCTCTAGGCTTTTGAATATTAGCTAAAACATTGCCTTCCCAACAGTGCCTTTTTCAGACAATGCCAAACTGAAAGTACTTCCGACATAGCAAATCAAAACCAAGAAAATCTAAAGGTATTACTGCTCAATGCTAGGAGTCTAAACAAAAAAACTCCACTCCCTAGAAGCTCTCTTTATCCTAGAGAATTCTGACTTCTGTGTGGTCACTGAGACATGGTTTAAAGCCACTGAGAGCACACCAATAGTGCAAGGTTATAACGCCTTCAACACATTTAGGCCAGCTACTTCACAGGCAGGGACTAAAGGGGGAGGTGTCTCTACTTACATCAAAAATAAATATACTTCAAGGCTGGTCAAACAGGACAATGCACTTGAGCTGCTCCATGTTCAAATCACCATAGGTAAAATCCAATACCAATTCCTTGCAAGCTATAGGTTCCCCCTCTATGACCCAGGAAACCCATACCATGTATTTAAACATATTAGAAACACTAACCATCCAACCCAATACCATATTCATGGGTGACTTTAATTACCCTACTATTAACTTGGAATCCTATATCACACCAAATGCACAGGCACAGAGATTCCTGGATGTTGTAAAGACAAATTCCCTGGTCAATACACCAACCAGGGTTGCAAGCATACTGGATCTGTTCCTCACTAATATGGGAGACTGCTGCATACCCTCTACTGTAATGTCTTCCCTGGTAAGGTCAGACCACAAAATGTTCTCCTTTGAAGTAAAAATGAAATCTGGACCCCCAGCTACACCTGGAATATTCAGTAACTATTCAAATACTAACCTCCTGCTATTAAGTGAGAACCTGGAAAAATTTCAAGCCCCATAAACCCTAAGAACACTACTACCTATGCAGAGCTGTTCACAGAAACCCTGAGCAAGCATATTAATAGCTGCAAAGAGTTAGCTGTACCCACTAGGAAGAAGTACAGAACTAACAACTCAAAAAACAAGCCACCTGGAGAATCACAAAATCAATAGGCTGTATAACAAGAGGAAGAAAATCATGGCAAAACGTAGGAGGTGCAGCACCCAGCAGGATAAAATCACTCTCATCAAACTAAACAAACAACTCAGAGGACAAATAAAGTCTACCAAAGCCAAATTTGAGGTAAGTTTGGCCTCCCATGCCAAGGACAACCACAAAGCATTCTTTAGCTATGTCCACAGCCTCAAGGGCAATACACAATTGTGTGCAGAGCTCATTGTAAATGGAGCCACATATACTGAGCCAGAAGATATACCAAACCTCATGGCTGATAAATTCAGTTCCTACTTTACTCCTCTCTCCCCCCCTCAACCTTTCCTCAGGAAATATCATCAAATATAACTCCCCCTACCATCACTAGGGAACAGGTCCTTAATGCTTTCTCTAGGACCAAGAACACTGCATCAATGGGCCCAGACAATATTCCAGGTTGCCTTCTAAATAGCATGAAGCATGATCTATCAGGGACTCTGGAATTACTATTTAACTGCAGCCTCCAAACACACTTCATGCCTAATGAATGGAGAAAGGCAACAGTCATCCCTTTGCACAAAGGATGGTCATCTACAGACCCTGGAAACTACAGACCCATAAATCCCAATAGTCTTATATGTAAAGCCATGTAAAGAATTATCATGGAGATGATCAACAGGAATATAGTAAACCTCCAGACACTGGACCCAACCCAGTTTGGTTTCATCAAGGGCAGAGCATGCTACTCAATCTGGTGGACTTCTTTGAGAAGGTCACCAAAGCAATGGATGAGACCACTACTGTTCACACTGCCTACCTTGACCTGGCCAAGGCATTTGACACAATACCCCATTTAGGCATTGTTTCCAAACTCAACAGGTTAGGTACAAACTCATATGTCACCCGGTGGATATCCAACTGGCTCATAGACAGGACCCAGGAAGTTAAAATTGGGGACCCCACCTGTACAAAGAGGCCAGTCACAATTGGAGTTCCTCAGGGATCAGTCCTTGGACTGCTCCTTTTTGGCATTTACTTCTCAGAAGTCAAAGCCAATGTCAGTAGTCTCTGGTTGACTAAATTTGCAGATGATTGCAAATTAGGAGCTGTCACTGAATCTCACACTGAGACAAATGTTCTCCAGGAGGGGCTGACACATACAAACAACTGGTGTCAGAGCCATAAACTAAAATTAAATGCCAAGAAATCCATAATAGTATCCTTTGGGAAATCATCCATCCCTGGTAGCTATCATATTGAAAACCCACCTGTTACAGTTGACCCAGTCGTTAGGGTCTTAGGGACACACATAGATAGTAATCTAGCCTTTGACCATCATGTGTCTACAGTGGTGAGGAAATCATTCTATGTTGTGCAACTTATAAACAAAAGACTTCTGGAAAAACAAGGAGCGTATCACCACAGACAAATGATAAAACAAAGTAAAATCTTTAATGAACAATCCACTGTCAACTCAAAAAAGGACAGGTGCTTTCGGCGTGATGCCTTCTTCAGATACTGATTATTGGGTCCTGAGTGCCTTAATTTAAAAAAAAAACTGACTTCCAATCAGTATACTAAGTCTTGATAAGATGATTCCTTTTTAAACTCCAACAGGAAAAAACAGTTAAAAATCCACAATGTTTCATGGATCAGCCAATTCCAGATTGTTGTGAACAACATGTCTATTTTCTGGCCAGTCGAGTATTTACTCCATTACTTCCTGCTCGTTGCCATCCAATAGAAGTCTACTTTTCCACATTAAAGTATCTTACCGATAGGTTGCGAGCAAATGCTACACACCCCTTTTTATTATCCTATCAATAGACAGCGGTATGCCTTTCTTGTTCATAGCTTCCTTGAGCAACATTAATAAATAATACAAATATTATGTGAGCAGCAAATATCTTTCGTCAGTAAACATCTGACATTCCTTTTGAGTTGACAGTCCACTTTTGATTATACCGTTGCAAATATTTTTCATCAGTGAGCCTCTAATTTCTTTTAGTTTAACATGGATCAGCCAGTCTCAGATTGTTACACACATGACCAATCAAGTATTTACTCCATTACTTCCTACTCGTTGCCATCCAATGAAAGTCTACATCTCCACATTGAAGTATCTTACCAATAGGGTGTGGAGAATGCTACACACCCCTTTTGTTATCCTATCAGTAAGCAGCAGTATGCCTTCCTTGTTCAGAGAACAACCTCCTAGAGCAACATTAGTAAATAATGCAAAGGTTATATCCACTGCATGACAGGGACAGTTATGGCATACAAAAATATCCCCAGAGCAGTGGATTTAATAATGCTGTTGATGTCATATCTCCCTGTCCATCCTTATCCAGCCCTACCATGTCAGATGGGGGACTGGTAGCTCATTCCACTAAATCAGTAAAAGGTGAAGACCTAGAAAGTTAGGAACAGCTCCAATTAACAGATAGTCCAATAGCATTGGGAAAATGTACTTATTGCAGTGCTCTCTTTGTATGGTTTCTATAAGCCACAAATTATTAGTCAATTAATTACAATAATTTTGACATTCCACGATAAAAGTAATTGCACATTCAATATTGACTGTTCAGTGAAAAATGTTGTTAAGGCATCATCAGTGGAGTACTTGGGCAGTACAATGCTACATTTATTTAGCTGTACATGTTACATTTTCAAAAGTACTATGTTTCTAATGTTGGGGAGAATTTTCTAGATTGTGTACATTGCACAGTTCTGCAAAATGTACTCCTAGTATTTGTTTGCTCTTTGGTTTATGGACCTATCACTGTAATATGCTAATGACTAAATGTCAGAATGCAATATTGAATGCTATATTCCATATTGTCACTGATAAGTTTATTATATTCATAGAGATTAACAGAATTTAAAAAAATGAAAAACAAAGCCTGCAAAAATATCCTTGTTGAAAGCAAGTTTACTTTCACTGAAAGAGTAAAGGCCTGTGTTTTTGTCCATGCAGGTGGCTATGCCTGCTTTCTTGCACCTGAGGTTACTGCACCTCAGGGTAAAGACACTCATCCCATTGAAAAAGCACTTGGTGTGGCATAGAGTTCCTTATTCTTGCCTGGCGTCTGGTAAAATGCCTTGAGTGAACATTATCATACTCACTCGCAGTGTTGCTCTTAGCCTGCAGTGATAGCAGGCATGGCAGCCTGTATTGTACAGCAATGATATAAGCCCCCAGTTATTCTACTAAACTTCATCTGTTGAGAGTGATTGTTACTGATAAATCTATTGTGTGAAGCTTTAGGTGGTTTACTATGCAATAATACAAGTCCTTCATTTTAACAACAATATGTGCCTTTTCTTATTCATTTCACTTTTGCCCTTTTTCGGTCATTGAGCTAGTGATACAATTGTATGAGAGACATATAATTATTAACAATGACTCTCAATTAGAAAGTGAAAGTCTGTTATTTATTCTTTAATATTCTGCAGCATCCAGTTGTGAGCAAATTGGTATATGTGCGTGGATTAACATAAAGAAGAAAGACGCTACAGACCAAAAACAGGATGCTGGCATATAGCTGTATACAGTATTTTTCTGTCATATCACTCTATGACACATCCGTGTGGTATTTTGTTGATAATAAAATGAATTAGGTTACTGCTGACAAATGACTACATAGCATGTATTCCGTGCTGATGTTCTGTGTTTCTGAAGATGCTAGCAATACCCCCCAAGAAAGGGGAAATAAGGTTTTGCTCTTATCACCAAACAAGGTTGTGTCATTCTGTCGCATAAGCAATAGCTGTTCAATTGAACTGATTTTCAGTAAGCTAAAGAGTGTTAACTTTAGAAATTCAACAAGGTTTTCAGCTGTGAATGAAATAAGGACTGCTTGAGCCCTAGGATATGGGTGAAAACCTAACTTATTTATTGTAGCTTATATTACAACCATTTTCATCTAGGTGTGCTGGACAGGTTGCATATGTTTTTGTGGACTGATTCTTAATGCAGCAAGCTATGTTTTGCTAGAACAAGCATTAGTTTCAAAATGCTGAAGTGCAAAACAGGAATGCAGTGGAACAGATGTTTTTTAATTCATGCATTTCATGGGAAATACGCCACAATAATTATCAGAGAGAATCAAAATCAAACAAGATTAAGTGTAACAAGATTATAATTAATACTAGGAAAATCTTGGATGTTTGCCTACAAAGGGTGAGGCCATCTGAAACTACCCAAGTACATGTTTGATGCATTTAACTCCATGTTCCACTGAATTTGATGTTAGAATTTTCACATAAAATTAATCTTTCCTTAAAATAAGACCAGTAGATCGAGTATAAAAATTATATTTGAAATATCAGACATCCTGTTCGGTGGCTTTGGGAAAAAAAACAGTCTTGCATTTAGTCTCTATTCTTATTCATTCTCTTACCCTCTTCTGCAGTGGATGATATGTATAAATGGAATTACTGAACCTGCATATTTTATGAACATGCTCTGACTGGCAGAAGGGCAGAAAACAGCGGTCAGTTTATTTATGGAAGGTAATTCAATGTTACATTGAATTTGCTTTAATATTTGTGAAGAGTCTCAGAACAGATCTATGAGATGTTCATCATATTGATCACTGCTGCAGTAGCTTTAGCTGTATGAGTTATATCCTGCCAAGGGTATAACATTTGGATAGCTCCAAAGCTTCAGGGCACCATCCATGCAACCAAACTGTAAGGCAGCTTGAGCTGAGCTGACTAAATGGCATATTTGGGTGTGAAGCCCTTCAGAGCTTTACTGCCGCTGAACAGTACGCTCCTCTGAGATTTTTGAGGATTGATGGAGGGCTTGTGCTTTGCTTTGCTGGGCAGATAAGTTCCCTTTAGGTTAAAAAAAACTTCCATTGTCTTAATTTTCTTGGTGTTTTATTACTTTCCTCTTCAGGAAAGGTATTCTAAAGCACTGTTGTGTTTTAATGGACTATCTCGACACTGTAATATACTTTTAAATGGAGAGCTCTTTTTTGTCAGTTCAAAAGTTGTGTAAAGTAACTGGAAACATTATTTTCTGTGGATAAATTGTGTTTATTTTGTTTCTGTGGAGCTATCATAGTGGTTTAAGATGCTTTTTCTGTGTTCTTCTGTCAAAAAAGTTAATTTTCTGGACTTTAATGTTGACTGGCAATTGTTGGTTGTCTTTCTTGGGGACACAGGCATTATTTTTCAGCTTGACGAAGGAACAGACTTCCTGTCCCACAGCTGGTCCTTGTTCCAGCAACAAAAAGAAAAAAAACTAAAGAAACAGCCTTTGCCAACACAGCAGGCTAGCAATTTGTCTCAGTCACAGGTGGTTACTCTGCTGTGGCGATTTGTTATACGTCAGACCACTCATCTTTTACCTCAGATCTCTCTGGTGTAACACCTATAGCCACTATGGACCAGAGGTTAGCCATGTCCTATGCGGCTGCTGATGTCCCCTCAATGGGAAGGGAGAGGAACTCTTGTTGGTCTTGGGAGAGGGGACAGGGAAGTTTTCCCTGTTGTGTCAGAATGCTGTGCCCATCCCTGGGAAAGCTGCTGTTGCCATTAGTAACACAGCTGCCCCCATCTTTCCTGTCAAAAAGAAACAAAAAAACAAGCATGTATCTGCTCCTCCTCTTCAAATTTCTTTGGATAGAAGTAGTTTTCTGCGTCTGGCTCAGGGTTTAATTCAGACAGTTTGATTCTTCCTGTGAAATAGTTTTTGGCAAAAAGAAAGGAGTCATCTTTTCCTGAAGAGATTCGAGATTCTGAACATGATCAGGAAGATGTGGTGATGGATATGTTTTTTTTTTCCTCAGATTTCTGATTCACACTCAAGTTTCTGATTCTCCCTGTTGAGTTTCTCTCTCTCTCTCTCTTTGAGACTATTTCTAGAATTTACCAGTGTTTTCAGTGGGAGAGGTTGCTCATTCCCTCAGAAAATATTATGAGTTGTTACAGAAAGATTTTCCTGAGCCTACACCCATTCCTCCTGTTTTGTCTGCTTTAAAGGATGTGTGAGTGTGTATGTGTGTGCGCGAGCATGTGTGTGTGTGTGTGTGTGTGTGTGTGTGTGTGTGTGTGTGTGTGTGTGTGTGTGTGTGTGTGTGTGTGTGTGGATGTATGTTACTGCCTACAATTTTCCTGATAGTCATCTGCTGCTAAAAAGACAGGATGTATAAAAGTACTCAGTCTTTTACATTTTTATACTTCTTCTTCTTTCGGCTGCTCCCATTAGGGGTCGCCACAGTGGATCAACTGTTTCCATATTTTACATTTTTATACACTATTCCCAAACCTGACCAGCAGGTTTAGCTTTAGTCGATCCCACTGCTGCTAAGTACTTAGTTAATTCCATTCCTACTCTTTCCGATAAGAATGGGATAATTATTGATAGGTACTGGGAAAAAAAGTGTATATTTCTGTGATTCAGAGTTCTGATTTTTGCATTGTTAGGCTCGTTTACTAAAGTTTGTTTTGACAAATTGCGAAAGTACAAGGAATGTTTTATCTGCAGCTTCTTTTTGTAGGGAAAATTTGCTTTAAAATAACTTAGTTTCTTCTGTTGCACAGGTCACTAATCATTATTTACAGTGTGTGTATGACTGTTGATATTTCTTCTAGGGCTATGGCCACTGGTACTGTTTTGAGGAGGTTTACACAGCTACATTCTTAGAACCCCCCCCCCCCAAATGTTAAAAAATTAGTTTTTAAATTCTCCCTTGGATAGAGATTGAGTGTTTGGCCGTTTTGCTGCAGTGGAGATCATAAAGTGTGATAAAAATGACAAACTGATCCAGCGAATCTGTAAGATTTTTTAGCCCTGCTTTTTCAAATTTTCCAAGGAATTTTCTATCTCATCCAGTATTGATAAAAAAAACAAAACAAAAAAAAAAAAAAAAAACAAAACAAAAAAAAAACAAAGCAAACAAAAAAAAAATACACAGCCTCAACAAAATATAGGTAAACAGACATTTAGGAAGAAATGGCAAGGGGTTCCAGGAAAAAGTCTCAAACAACCCAAAACCAAGGACATTCCAACAAGTGTGAATCTCCATTTTTCTCTTTGGTAACAGATAGTTTCAGATAAATGTGTTCTGAAAATCATTCATCAAGGTTGCAAATGGAGGTGGGAGGAAATTCCTCCTTTCCAGGGGGACATTCCTCATCCCCCAGATAAGTCTCTTTGTTTCTACCAGTTCTTCATCACATGCTGTCCCATGGAGTGACAGAACCAGTTCCTCCTTTCAAGGTGGGGAAGGGATTTTATTCAGTGATGTTGCTAGTGCCAAAGAAAGGAAATTCTTGGAGACAAGTTCTTGATCTTTCTTTCCTAAACCTCCTTATCATGCTGCCCAAATTCAGAATAATGTCACTTCACAACCTCTTATCTCTTCATCCTCTTTCACGTTTTCTGGCAAAACTAAACTTAAAAGATGTTTATCATCACATCCCTATTCATCCAGACTTCAGATGTTAATTAAAGTTTTGTGTGTCTGGCTCACATTACTAGTTCTCTGCCTTACTGTTTAGACTATATGAAGACTGTTCACAAAGTGTTTATCTCCATTTATAGCTCATTGCAGGTTACAGTGTATACACAATTTTCCATACTTAGACAACTTGCTTATCCTTGCATATTCTTTTTCAAAGTGTCAGGAATTTCTCTTTTGGGTGAAAGATCTATTACACAAGCTAGGATTCCAATAAAACATTCAAAAGTCTTTCTTGACTCCTTGACACAGGATTATGTTCCTTAGATGTCAACTAGACACCCTGGTTCAAAGAGCCTTTCTTCCACAGGAAAAAATAGATCTTTATCTAGATCTTTTTCTAAGGTTTTCCACTCAGAATTCAATTACTGTGAGGTAATACCTCACAGGTTTGGGTCTCATGGCATCTATGATTCTCATGATACCCCTGGCAAGACTCCATGTGAGAAAGATACAGTGGTATCTGAAATCTTTTTGGCCCAAGCATCAACACCCTTTATCTTTCCAAATCCCAATGCTGGAGTTTATCAGAAGAGAAATGTTTTGGTGGAGACAACATATATCCTTAAATCTGCATCTCCCATTCTACCTCCCTGCTCTAAAGCAGTCAGGAAGTCACCACAGATGCTTCAGTCTTTGCTTGAGGAGCAGTTTCAGGAGGGATACAATTGCAGGAAGTATGGGACATCAAGGACAGATACAAGCACACAGATATCAAGGAGATGCTTGCCCTGAACAAGATATTCAACTCTCTGAACCCTCTTTGTTCCCCAGAACCTGTTCAAATGGTTACAGACAACACCACAATCATGTGATGCATCAACAAGCAAGGAGATCTAGGTTGTACCCCTTTTGCAGACTAGCCATGGTAGCTTGGGAAATAACTTCACAGCACACTGTCACTCTGCAGGCATCCAACATTCTGTCAGAGTAAACTTTGTGGCAGGCATGCTGTGCAGGAAAAGGCAGACTCCCATGAATGAAAACTAGATCGGAGATCTTCCAAGATTTGATACATCTGTGGGGAGTTCCTCAAATAGACCTCTTTGCCTCTTCACTAAAAAAATCAAATGGCAAGATTCTGCTTCAGGACTCCATTTAAGAAGGCCTGGAAGACAAATGCCTTTTCTTTTCCATGGACAAGAATGTTCCTGTATAATTTTCCACCCTTTCCGCTAATATCCAGGGTACTTCTGAAGATACAGAAAGAATCCCCCAAGATCATTGTGGTGACTACCTTTTGGCAGAGGTTTTTCCTTCCTTTTGAATTGGCCATATTACCACAAGCTTCCTCACAGACTGGATCTACTCACAGAAGAACGGGGATGTTTGATACACCCTAACATCAATCAACTTCAATTGACTGCCTGGATGATAGGGTCTTTATATAATAGGATATTTAATTCCTCTTTTAGGTGCCTGTTTACTGAGGATGTACATCAAGTACTATTGGAGGCAAGAAAGTCTGGTAATAAAGCATCATATATTAGCAATGGAAAAGGTTTTCTAATAGGTGCCAACAACATAATCAGCACTCATTCAGGGTTAGTTGTTCAATGGTTCTACAATATTTGTGTCCGTTACTATCTTATGGCTTTTCTTACTCCTCTATTAAGGTTCAGTTATCAGCCATTTCAGCAGGTCTGCCCCTGGACCCTCCTCTTTCAATGCAGTCAAATGTTCTTGAAAGGGGGTTTGCTTTAATTTTGTGTTAAAGAGGTTAACACTTATTCCATTTAAACCAGGTAATCTGGCTCACTTGAGGTTCTTAACATGGAAAACAGTTTTACCATTTGAACTGACCTCTGCAAGAAGGGTATCTTGAGTTGCAAGTTCTTATGATGAGGCAGCCCTATCTCATTTACCATAGGGACAATGTTTCTTTGAGAACTAATCCTTCTTGTTTTGCCTAAAATGGAATCTGAATTTACTTTAAGCCAAACTATCCATCTCCCAATTTTCTTTTCTGAACCTAAAAATGGGGGTGAAGGGATACTCCATACCTTGGATGTGCACAGATAACTCAGGTACTATCTTGACAGAACTAAATCTTTCAGGTCTTTGGATCAATTGTTCATTTTTTGTGAAGGTAAGGAGAAGGGACAACCTGTGTTAAAACAAACTATTTCCAAATGGTTGTCTAAGGTTATTACCTTTTGTTATACTCACCATAACAAAACTATTCCTGGCAGGGTCAAGACCTACTCTATCAAGACCTTGTCTTCATTTATGCTTTTTGGAAATGTTGGATTCTAGAACTATTCCAGAAACTGCAACCTGGTCTTCTGAACATACTTTTACAAAGCAGTATAAGCTTGATTCCTTCTGTAGGTCCAGATCAAGCTTTGCTAGGATCATTCTCCAGGGGCTGCTGGACTCCTCTCCTTCCATCTCCCACATGTAGTTAGCTAAGGTAATCTACCGATGTAGCTAAGGCTACTGCACCAACAATCCATTTGATGAACAAACTACAGTTGTGTAAGAAAAACTTATCATAATGCTGATGGAGTGAGTGAATTCTCGTTACCTAAACCACATAAAATATTCACTCGAACAGTTCCAAATAAGGGTATGAGAGCAGCAATGGAAGTACACAGTAGTAGTCCACTAGGAATGTAAAGTCACAACACCAGAATCGCTTGAAGTATAACAACAAGTTTAATAACGCTTATGCCAAAAGGACATACGTTTTCGAGCTCCTTCATCAGAAAATACTTTAAAATGTAGTCAATACTGCTTATATACACCAGAGCAGTTTATTGAATGATTGAGTAATTCATTTAATTAATTCTGATTAAAACCTTTTTGTCTTGAAGCTTGAAACTAAAACTTAAAAACATTCTTTTATTACATAGTATTTAAAAAACCTGTTATAACCAAAAAACATTATGATAAAAGCAATTTAATCCATATATTAAAAATAAAAGCTTCATGTTAAAAGAATGGTTAAAATTCAACCAACAACCTATAAAATATTGTATTTATGTGTTTATAATACTTTTAAAAAAGGGGTTTATTTTATGTTATTGTATTCTTTGTCTCCATCTAGTGACCAAAATTTGAATTATAGTTTTGCTGCTCTCAGTTTGAGAACAGGTACAATTGAGAGCACATCATTCAAACCAGGCTCCCTGGTAGCATCTAAAACTATCTGCCAATATAGTTCCCTGTACTCTAATTTAGTTTCCCACATGCCACCCCTGAATTTGAATTTTACAGGCAAGAAAAAGGAGTGGCAATGGGGGCAAAATGCTCCCCAACATACGCTAACTTAGTATTATCCTGGTGGGAAACACAATATATTATTTCTAGTGAATTTAGTAATTCTTGGGTCTTATACAAGCGCTTTCTTGACAATATTATTATTTTTTGGATAGACACACTTGAAAGGTTCTATCAATTTTTGGAATATATAAAAAAGAGTACTAATTTTTTGGATTTCACATATACCATAAGTCACGATGAATGTAATTATCTGGATGTATTATTAAAAAAGGGGGATAATCATTTCATTTCCAAGGTATACAGAAAACCGACATTTTCCAATTCCTACCTCCACTTTTCCAGTGGTCATCCTTTTGGTCAAAAGAAAAATATTTTAAAGGGCCAATTAATAAGATCTAGTAGAATGACTTCTGAGGATATGGATTTTTTGACGGACAGCAAGTTCATTATGGATATGTTTAAAGAAAGGGGTTACCCCATCTTTTTATGTGATGAAGTGTATGAAATAGTGTTAGAAGGCAGGAAGGACAGATTTTCACCCATTTTAGGGTCATATGAATTCAATGTTAATAATACACCCATGTCAACAGATGTAACGGATGAATCAATTCCTTCCAATACTGATAACAATTTTTCCTCAGCATACATTATGGATTACACCGGGGATTCCTTTATTCTCAAAAGTGTTTTAAACAAGGAATGGGAAAGGTTCCAAGAAATTACAGACTTGGAAGGAGTGAAGAAGGAACCTATTAAATTTGTATACAGAAGGGATACAAATTTAAAAAACATCTTTGAATATGGTGGTACAGGCACTGTGAACTTTCAAAACCACAAAAAGGGAACTTTTAAGTGTGGTTCTTGTTCACAGTGCCAATATATTCAAACCGGCTCATTTTTAAATATTCCTGATCGTAACAAAACTATTACGAGTAAGGCTTTTGCCAATTGTAACACACAAGGAGTTGTGTACATTGCCACATGCCACTCCTGTTCTTCGTTCTATGTTGGAAAAACAGAGCGAAAAATAAAATCTAGAATTTATGAACATACTTATGAAATTAGAAAGGGGAATAGTAATAATGCCTTATTCCGACATTCACAAAAATGTGTTAATTCAACATTTTATTTTTTTGTACTTGAAATAGTACCTAAAGAAATCAGGGGTGGCATGTGGGAAACTAAATTAGAGTACAGGGAACTATATTGGCAGATAGTTTTAGATGCTACCAGGGAGCCTGGTTTGAATGATGTGCTCTCAATTGTACCTGTTCTCAAACTGAGAGCAGCAAAACTATAATTCAAATTTTGGTCACTAGATGGAGACAAAGAATACAATAACATAAAATAAACCCCTTTTTTAAAAGTATTATAAACACATAAATACAATATTTTATAGGTTGTTGGTTGAATTTTAACCATTCTTTTAACATGAAGCTTTTATTTTTAATATATGGATTAAATTGCTTTTATCATAATGTTTTTTGGTTATAACAGGTTTTTTAAATACTATGTAATAAAAGAATGTTTTTAAGTTTTAGTTTCAAGCTTCAAGACAAAAAGGTTTTAATCAGAATTAATTAAATGAATTACTCAATCATTCAATAAACTGCTCTGGTGTATATAAGCAGTATTGACTACATTTTAAAGTATTTTCTGATGAAGGAGCTCGAAAACGTATGTCCTTTTGGCATAAGCGTTATTAAACTTGTTGTTATACTTCAAGCGATTCTGGTGTTGTGACTTTACATTCCTAGTGGACTACTACTGTGTACTTCCATTGCTGCTCTCATACCCTTATTTGGAACTGTTCGAGTGAATATTTTATGTGGTTTAGAAAACTTATCATAACAGTAGATGTTTGAATGATCACTGCTGCAGAAGCTGCTCTCTTCCTCCACTGCCGCCCCCCCCCCTTTTAATGTGTTTGGACAAATTCAGGCCAATAAAGCCAACCCCCACTAGCTGTGGACATGCATGTTTTTGCCTTCTTATGACCTTGTTAGCACAGCATAAAATTGGAATGTTTGGCTGACATTTGGAAACACAGGGTTGTCGTACCCAACTGATGTTCATTATCAATGGGGTGATAGCAAAAAATATTTATTAGCCTGAATTTGTCCATAATAGACTTAATAAGAAAAAGTCATGAAAATTCAGAATTGCCATATAGCTGAAACACCTGATATCCTTATGGGGTCATTGCATATATCCCATGTTGCCTATAATGCAAGAGGTTTCAAGATATCATCACACAGAGAAAAGTCTAGTTTGGCTAGATTTTTCTTAGTTTATTTACTGATCAGTTGTTCTGTGTGACCTTGGTACTCATTGTTTTGGATAATAAAG
>NC_056728.1:570374457-570423236 GCF_019279795.1 Protopterus annectens | reverse complement strand
TTCCTAAGTCATGAATCCGGGGGTTAGTCTAATATTTCTAGTTTCTAACTATTTCTAAGAGAAAACACAAGTCTAAGATAAACTTACATATAGAGCAAGACAGTGCTGGTGAGATGGATGGTGAAGACAAAAATGTTTAATTCTCTCTGATTCTCTGTTTTTAAAATCACATTCCTGGTTCACATTACATCATTCTTCACACCTTCCTGGGTTCTCATGCTAACAGAAATGACATTTAAATTCTTCACCTCTGGGCAGAAACTAGAGCAATAAAGGACATTTATGCATGCAAATTATGGCCATTAACTCTGGCCTTAAAACAATAGGCAGGATGCCTCACTCTAGACTTAGTGGCTCCGATGTTTAACATAAAAGGGTCACAACATGCTTTACTTGGTCAGCAGAGTGCACTGTTGTTACATTTTTTCCAGTTCCATTTATAACACTATTTTTACCATTTAAGACAACAAGCCTGTAGTTTACATTAATATTTACAGATGACAGAATTATCTCCAAAATTTTTTCTGTTTAGGCTGGCAGCCTTCACCTATCTTCACCCAATCTTCACATATCTCCCCCACCCCTGGAGAACTCAAGCTATTTTTTTAACTGACCCTTGAGAAACACTGCTTGAGGGAGTTAGGTCTATCTGAGTATACCTTACCCCATTTCCTGTCTTGAGAGCCCATCTGCATTGGCATTGCTAATCCCAACGCGGTGCTGCACAGACGTATCATATGCTTGCAACCCCCAGGCTCCATCTTAGCAACTTAGCATTTTGCTGGCTGGTACTATTTAACATGTTAGGGGGTTGTGATCTGTCATAACAGCAAATTTCCTTCCATACAGATAAGGCTGAAGTTTCTGCAGTGCCCACACTATAGCTAGACATTCCTTTTCTACAGCTGCATAGCATTCCTCCCTGGGTTGGATCCTACAACTGAGATAAACCACTGAGTGCTCTTCCTCATATGAAGAAATCTGGCTAAGTACAGCCCCCACCCCATGGTTCAAAGCATTCACCTGCACAACAAATTCTTTGCTGCAATCTGGACTGGCTAACACAGGGGGTCCTCCCAAAGCTTCTTTAAGCTTCTGGAATGCCTGGTCACATGTTGGGGTCCACACTACTTTCTCTGGCCTGTTCTTCCTTGTCAGGTCTGTGAGGGAAGCAGCTATGGTACTATAACTGGGGACAAACTTTCTGTAGTACCCTGCTGTCCCTAAAAATGCCCTCACCAGATTTTTAGTAACAGGTGCAGGCCATGCCTGAATGGCTTCAACTTTGGCAGGTTCTGGCCTTATCTTACCACTCCCCATTCTATGTTCTAGATAGGAGACCTCTGCCATACCCACCTGACATTTGCTCAGCTTAATGGTCAACCCTGCCCTCTGTAGTCTGCCCAGCACCTCCCTGACATGCTGAAGGTGCTCTGGCCAGGAATGGCTGTAGATGACAATATCATCTAGGTAAGCAAGGGCAAACCCCCCTGCTCCTGCTAGCATATGATCTACCAGCCTCTGGAAAGTTGCTGGGGCATTCTTCATCCCAAAGGGCATCTTTGTGAACTCATACAAGCCAAAAGGAGTCACAAAGGCTGACTTCTCTCTACCACTGGGAGTCAAGGGCACCTGCCAGTATCCCTTGGTAAGATCAATGGTTGTAAGATACTTAGCCCCACCCAGTTACGTTAGGGCCCCATCTGTCCTAGGCATGGGGTAAGCATCTGACTCTGTGTGACTATTTAATTTCCTGTAGTCCACACAGAACTTGGTGCTGCCATCCTTCTTTGGCACCAGCACCACTGGAGAGGCCCAGGGACTGTTGGATTCTTGAATCACCCCTAGTTCCAACATCTCCTGTACCTCCTCCCTCATAGTCTGACTTTCTCAGGTACTCAATAAGGGGCCTGCCTAATAGGCCTTTGGGGTCCTGTATCCTCCTGGTGCTGCCCCAGGTGTGTGCACCCTGGTTTCTCAGTGAACATGTCCCCAAATTCCTGCAACACTACTCAGATTTCTCGAACCTGGGTAGGTGATAGTTGCTGGGACATTGCTACCCCTTCCACTGAGGTGTCAACCCGAGCCTCATTGAGGAGATCAGTCCCCAGATCTCTCTTAGACTCCTCCTGCAATCCACTGCAAATGCTCAGCACAAGGGCCTCCCTATCATGGTAAGGTTTCATCATGTTAACATGGTACAATTTGTGCCCCTGCCTTCTGCCTAGCAGTTCCACCATGTAATTAACATCCATTACCTTTCTTAGCACCTTGTAGGGTCCCTCTCAAGCTGCTTGCAGATTGTTGTGTCTGACAAGAATGAGAACCATTACCTGCTGCCCCACAGCATACTCACTAGCTCAAGCATTCCTGTCATGCCACACATTTTTCTGTTGTAGGGCTTCTGCCAGGTTCTCTTGGGCCAAGCCGATGAGTTCCCTGAGCCTTGTCCTGAGGTTCAGGATGTATGCCACAACATACTCCTTGTGTGACTTGCACTCACCTTCCCACTCATCTCAAATTAAATCTAGAGGTCCCCTCACCCTATGCCCATACAGCAACTCAAAGGGTGAAAAACCTGTGGATTCCTGGGGAACCTCTCTGTAAGCAAACAGATGGGGCAAATATCTGTCCCACTCCCTCTTAAACTGATCTGCAAATGCCCATAGCATGGACTTGATTGTAGTGTTTAACCTCTCAACAAGACCATTAGTCTGCAGATGGTAGTGGTGGTCTTCCTGTGCTTCACCCCACAGGATGTCCACAGACAAGCCACCAGGTTTGACATGAAATTGGCACCTCTGTCAGTCAGTATTTCTTTTGGGAAACCTACCCTGTTGAAAATCTTTAACAAGGCATTTGTCACCTTCTCTGCCTCAATGGAGGACAAAGCCACTGCCTCAGGGTATCGTGTAGTATAATCCACTACCACTAGGATATACGTTTTCATTGAGGAAGTTGGGGTACTCAGAGGACCCACAATATCCATAGCTACCCTTTGAAATGGCTCCTGAATCACAGGCAAAGGCATCAAAGGAGCTCTCACTTTGTCTTCTGCCTTGCCTACCTTTTGGCACTGCTCACAGGTCCTGCAGTACCCTGTTACATCTCTGGAAATTCCAGGCCAATAAAAGTTCTGCATAATACACCTCTTTGTACATTTTATACCCATATGACCTGCAAAGGGAATATCATGGGCTATGGCTTTAAGCACCAGATAGTAGGCCCTAGGGACTACCAACTGCTGTACTCTCTCATCTTCTAGCCCTCCCTCAGGGGTCCACTCTCTGTATAGTAACTCTTTGTTCCAGTATACAGATTCCCCCTTTCCTTGAGAATCAGGTGCCTCCCTAGCTACCTGCCTCAGGCCTTGTAATGTAGGGTCTGAGAGCTGAGCCTGTCTCAACTCTCTCCTTGTAACCCTTCCCAGCTCCACTTCCACAGGAAGTCTGGCATCCTCTGACAGTGGTGCCTCACTGTCAGCCTGAGTACTACTACTCACCTCTACCTTTGCAGTCACTTTGTCCAAGGGACCATCAGTACCCCCAAGCAGCTGTGGCTCACCTTCAGTCTCACTGCTACAGGGTAGCTCCTTCCCTGAAGTAACCACCTCACCAGTCCTGGCTGCAAGTATGCAGACTGTCTGGGTCTCCCCCAGGCTACCAGTTTTACCTGCTTGCCTCTAAGCCTGAATGCGTGTAACTGCACAAGCACAAGGTATTGCACTATCAAAATCATTCCCTATCAGGACATCTGCATGTATATCCTCAAACACACCTACTTGCTGGCTTCCTTTTCCACCCTCCCAGTCAAGGTGAACCCTACCCAAAGGTATTTGGAATGGGATCCCTCCTAAAGCCCTGACTGGAGTAGACTGCCCAGGAAAGTAATGCTCCTCTGTAAACATTGCAGACTTTACAATGATTATATCAGAGGCTGTGTCTCTCTTGGCAATGGCCTCGCAGCCATTCACTAAAATAGGATATAACCTCTGGTGGTAGTTTGGTACTCTTGTTGTCTCAAGACAACCTACTATTGGCATTTTGTCTGTCCCACTTACTGGCTCCCTCATCTTTTTTCCCCACCTTGCCTCCGTGGAAACCTGTATGCCACATGGCCTCACTGGTTGCATTCAAACCATTTAACCCTAGCTTTTGGATGGGTCTATATTATAACATCAAAGTCTTAAAACTTTGAAAGTTATAATATTGACCCCTATTCAGCGAACGCTTGAAATAGCGAAGCTGCAGAACACCAAATATTTTCCTAGGGAAAGTATTCAGTGGACCAATTCTGCAGCTTCACTATTTCCTCAACTGTGGTGCAAAGATGACGGACCAGGTTAAGGTAAGTGTGTGAACAGACCGAGGTAAGGTGAGTGTGTGATAGTTAGGTACCTTAGGGATAGGGAGCAGGTAACATGAGTGTGCGATGGTTAGGGAGCGGGTAAGGTGAGTGTGCAATAGTTAGGGACCTTAGGGTTAGGGAGTGGGTAAAGTGAGTGTGCAATAGTTAGGGACTTTAGGGTTAGGGAGTGGTCAAGGTGAGTGTGCTTTAGTTAGGGACCTTAGGGTTAGGGAGCAGGTTAAGGTGAGTGTGCGTTAGTTAGGGACCTTAGGGTTAGGGTTGGGTTAAGGTAAGTGGATAGCTAGTAGTGTATGTACGGTTTAGTGTAGGGTTCTGTGAAGTGTGTATGTGTGGATTATGTATTTTGGTGTGCTTGTGCTGTGTGTGTGTGTATTCTCGAACAGCAAATGTTTTCCCTTGGAAAAAAATTGCTGTTCTGAGCATTCAAGTATATCACATTTCGAGATTCCAAGGTTGAGCTTATAGTGTTCGATATTTTGGAATTTCGATAATGTGATATAGACCCCTCCTGGACATGTACCTGGACTAGTAACTTCCCCTGCTACTGGTAGATTCTGTTGGGGCAGTCTGTGCTGCCCACCCTGGGTTCCTTTAGACCCATGAGCCATACTGGGGGTCCCTTTCCTGTGCAGGGCTGCCCTGCTTGCCACGTATAGGTCTCTCTTCTTCCCCAACTCATCTGAAGTGGCAAATTGTCTATCAGCTAACCAGATCCTCATGTCCTCAGGCAAAGTGCTAAGGGCTTGTTCCCTCATCAGAAGGTCTGCCAGCCCTTCAAAAGTGGTGACCTGACATCCACTCACCCACCTATGGAAATAAGTGCTCAGTTCAGCAACATATTCGCACATACTTTCATCTGCCTTGCATCTATGCTCACGAACCTTTATCCTATACGTTTCAGGTGTTAGCTTAAACAATTCTAACAAGTGATTTTTAACAGCAGTGTAATCAAAACATGCAATGTCAGACATTTTTGACAAAACACTTACAGCTTTACCATGGAGTAAGGGGGTCAGGAACTGTATCCAGAGCCTTTGGTCAACACCATACTTTTTACATACCCTCTCAAACATATGAATGAAACTGTCAAAATTACCCCCCTCTTTAAACTGTGGAAGAAATGTATTGACCTTTTGTGCTTCTGGGGTCCAGTTACTCCCTTCCCTATTACCTCCATGACTCTGGCAAATAATCAGCCTCTCCTTCTCATGCTGCCTCTGCCTCTTCTTTTCCTCAGCTTCCAGGCATAGCAGTTTCTCATTCTCCTCAGCCTGCAAACATCGCATTTTCTCCTTGTCCTCACTCTCTAGATGCCTTACTCTCTCAGCTGCTTCTAGTTCCAAACGCCTGGCTTCCAACTCAAGTCTCTTTAGCTCCAGATGGATTTTTAAGTCCTCTGCAGAAAGGTTGAGCTGTCCATTGTCTGAGGGTATTATATCTCCACTGCCAGTCTGATTGTCCTCCTGGTTGCTGTTTTCTGATGCAGCTGTAACCAAGGGTGCAATCAGGTCTGCCTTAGTCAGATTTCCATGCACCAGTCCCCTAGCCTGGCACTTCTCCACTAGCTGGCTCCTTGTTATCTTTCCATACTCCTCTACTGACATGCTGCCTTATCACCCTGACTAACTAAGCTAACAAAAGAAACAAAACAATTGTGATCTGAACTCTGAGTATTCACTGCGTGGCTGATTTAGAGTACAAAACACCTTCAGAGCTCACTGTACACCAACTACGGGAATTCACTCTACCCACACCACTACAAGCCAATTAGTATTTGCCAACCAATTAATAAGTGGTGTGGATATCCCATCACTGCCAAACAATTAATATGTGATGCCCGTGCCCTGGCCCAGCAATCAAGGATCCTCAATCCTCACCACTAACACCTGTGAGCGGCATCTCATATAGGATAAAAGGATAACAAATACACACAGTAAAGTGCAATTTCCCTTAAGGGCACACAGAGATCACAGTCAGTCTAGGCCTGGTCACTCTCTTGCTCTCCAGGTCCTCAATAAGACTTCCCACTGGCACAGCTATGGGGTCCAGATCTCAGCTTAGTGGGCAATTTAAAACCATCAGCACCCTCTCTGTCCAACCAGTGTTTCGTGTCCCTGCCCAAGTAGCTGACACACACACACACACATACACACACACACACACACACACACACACACACACACACACACACACACACACACACACACACACACACACACACACACTTCGAGAATAGTTTATACAACCACACAGATACTCCTGGGGAAGGCTGGCACAGGTTCTTCAGATGATCCCCTTTTCCCAGACTATACAGTAGTACCAGCTGCCACCACCCACTAATATTTATCAGCTACTCAAAGACCATTAAAAGGGTGCAATATTATTATCCAATTGGTAGTATAGCCCAGGGCTAAGGCTATTGAAGTGGCTTTGTACAATTTTACCAAAGGCATGCAAATACTTTAAAGAACTTAAATTATCTCTACAAAAACAGCCACAGTTGAAAGGGTTTAAAAATATTTAATAACAAATAGTCAAAACACAAGACAATACTTTTTACTGCACAGTGCTATTCAAGAGTTCAGAGATCACAGAGAAATACTTAAAATAATTCAGTAGTACAGTTCTGACATCACAGAAAAACCCTTAGTCTAATCTTTCTAGTTTCTAGCTATTTCTAAGAGAAAACACAAGTCTAAGATAAACTTACATATAGAGCAAGACAGTGCTGGTGAGTTGGATGGTCAAGACAAAAATGCTTAATGCTCTCTGATTCTCTTTGTTTTTAAAATCACATTCCTGGTTCACATTACATCATTCTTCACACTTTCCTGGGTTCCCAGGCTAACAGAAACGACATTTACATTCTTCACCTCTGGGCAGAAACTAGAACAATAAAGGACATTTATGCATGCAAATTCTGGCCATTAACTCTGGCCTTAAAACAATAGGCAGGATGCCTCACTCTAGACTTACTGGCTCTGAGTTTTAACATCAAAGGGTCACAACATGCTTTACTTGGTCAGTAGAATGCACTTTTGTTACATTTTTTTCCAGTTCCACATGTAGCACTATTTTTGCCATTTAAGACAACAAGCCTGTGGTTTACATTAATATTTACAGATGACAGAATTATCTCCAAAATTCTATCTGGCTAGGCTGGCAGCCTTCACCTATCATCACCCAATCTTCACAACATAGATGTACCTAAGAATGTTAGCACTGTTTTGATGTCATGATGTGGGATGCACCTAAGAATGTTAGCACTGTTTTGATGTCATGACATAGGATGTACCTAAGAGTGTTAGGACTGCTTTAATATCATGACATAGATGTACCTAAGAATGTTAGCACTGTTTTGATCTCATGACATAGGCTGTAGCTAAGAATGCTAGCACTGTTTTAATGTCATGATGTAGAAACAAACAAAATGAAAGTTAAGCAAAGTGAAGTTTTTTTTTTTTTTGTTTAGTTATTCCTTGGAAGTTTGGCTGTACCCAGCTGCTGTCTGAAGATGATTTGTGGCTTATAGGTATAAAACAGGTAAACATTTTATTGATTACATATTGCATATGGAAACTAATGTGATAATATCTACATTTTTCAGGAAATAGATTGTGCTTATAAATACAAAAAGTAAGATGGTCTGGTCAAATAATCTAGCACACATTTTAGGAACTGTTGCAGAGATGCAAGCACTTTGTGTGGCGGAGTAGCAGCAGATGTACCATGTAATGCTGGAGCCCTTAGTGAATAGTTAGTTTATTATTATGTGAACATTGTTTAAGTGAAAAGATACAAAGAGTATATCACTGTAAATTCTGAACACCAAGCAACCATATAATGAAGAGATATTCCAACTGACATCAAATAATATAATACTGGTAATCGTGAAGACTGTTCTCATAGGATGATGCCTGGCTATTTACCTGGAGGTAAGGGTGTAAATATTCTGACTGACAAGTACAGAAAAAGAAAATCAACTATTTCTCAGTCTGAAAAATATGTACCAAATAGTCATTAAGATGTATTCAGATATTTCTGGAATAGCTAAGAATGTAAGTATTTCTTTAAGTACGTAAACAGTGTTACAGACTACTGCTAAGTAAATATCCCGCATGAAAAAAACAAAAGAGGAATGTGATGTGTATTGTAATCACTTTAGCAACATATTACTCTAATGCATCCAATTATTTCTGTCTTGGTTAAATATGTATTTTTGTGCAAACATGAGTCATAGACAGCACAGAGATGACAGGACATATGTTAATCATTAAGCGCCAGTTACACCAGTCAGAACAGTTATAGCTGCTTAACCAATAATAGTTAATGAGCTGATGACAGGTTGTATTCTAAAATGTATGCAGTGACAGAGCATAGGTGAGACTACAAGGCAAATATGTGATGCTATAAATAACAGTCACAGTGCAAGGCAAATAAGTTATGCTATAAATACCAGTCAAGTGTCTTACTGTATATATATTCTGGTTTGTGCTACATATCTGGCTTATTTTAATTATATTTTCTTTGTCTCTTAACTTATAATATAAATAACAATCAAATACCTCATTGTATATATATTCTGGTTTGTGTTAAATATCTGGCTTATTTTAATTCTTCTATTTCCTCTGCTTTGTTACTAAAAGTGGTCAATTTAGGTTAATTCATTCAGCTAATTAGCACATGAATAAACAAATACAAATACTCTTTAGACTCAATAGGCATTTGTCCCAAATATATACTTTATATATATATATATATATATATATATATATATATATACACACACACACACACACACACACACACACACACACACACACACACACACACACACACACACACACACACACACACACACACACACACACACACACACACACACACACACACACACATATACATATACATACATACATACTATATATAATTTACTAAACATCTTGTCACCTTCAGTTCCTTCCAAAACACACCTTCAACACACCTTCAAAATACTGTATCTCCAAAAAAAACTATTGCGAGAAAAATAGTAGATTAAGCTACACAGGAGATTAGTGATTTAAAGCCATTAAGTTGTAATTTGTCCCTGAGAAAGTCTTCAAAGACTGTTGTGCAAAATCAGTAACTAGGCAAGTCAAAACTAGAAATTCACTAATAACAGTAGTGCTAACTTGTAGTAATCTCTCTGGTGTACAAGCACTAACTGTCTTGATTCCATTATGCACTGCAATCCCTGGCAGTCTCGTTATCCATTTTTCATTTAGTAATGGCCAGCAGCAGACTCCATGGTTTGATGTAGTAAAAGGCTCATCTAACAGATGCAAATAGTTTAACTAGCTCAACAAGACAAGTGTAGGTGAGACAGAGGTAAACAAGGTGCAATCAATGGCCAGCCAATGATCAGCACATCACAGTTATTATAGAGTTGCATAAAGCTTGGCACATATCAAAAGACTCTGTTCCTATATTGCTGGTATAAATTGATTTTCTTTATGAAGTATGCTTAAGCTTGAGGCATATGGAAAAAAATAACACAAGACAAACAGTCAGCCTTCTTCTTCATGTAGCCAGTCACAAACAAGTATTAGGGTACAGCAGTAACACAGTGATAGGCCTGCTTGGAAAACAGACAGTTTGTAACTCACTCTATAAAGCATTATTTTTGATGAATAGAGGTTATATGATTCACAGATACTGCACCCCATGAATTTCTTTACCTTCATTTGCTATTCAATAGCATACTGACCTGTCAGCATCTAGGAGTTGATAATAAGCAAAACAGAAGCAACCGATGACATGGAATAACCATAGGCAATAATCATAAATATAGCCAATGGACACATAAATAAAGCTTGTAAGATGAAGCAGCATTACATCAAAGAGCAGGGTATACATAAACTTTATAATGAAGTACTAATGATGAGTGAAAGGCAAAAGCAGGCAAACATGATAGAACACTACCTTAGGCAGTTTGTGGGGGCAAGAAGAACATATTGCTGTGAATGGTCATTGTGCATGCATTATTAATAGTGTTAAATAGCTCATCTGAATGCTTTTATTAAATGTTCTTAGTAATGCACAGTTTTCCACCTAAGGCCTCCACTGAAAATTAATTCTGCCCATTCTGAAACCTGGGTTAAACAAGCAAAGAAAATAAATAAATAAAAAAAAAACAAACATATAAATAAATAAATAAATATAAAGAACACATAGAAAACTGAAAAAGAGGAGATGGGCAGCACAGAACAAGGATAGCCACACAGTCCATGATGAATAAAATACACAGTAAGGGAACGTAAAGATAAACAAAGCATTCTGTTATAATTATGGAGTGGGTAGGAATTTACTTCCCCCACATAAATTAATAATCAAAAGCCTTCTTATAATCAGTCAGTCAGTCTGACCTTCTTGACCCACTGTTTTCTTATTTTGCTAATTCTCCTTTCCACATTTTTTCTAAGATCATAATAACCTGGTTCTACCACCATCCAGTCTCTCTGCCCTTTAAGCGTCACACTTTTTAGAACACTGGGTACTTGAAGTATATGCTAAGAAGGGATGGGAACTGTAAAGGCATCTATGAACAGTCTCTTTTTGTCAGGATAGCTAGTATCTATGCAAACTGTTAATTATGTCCCAGCCTTACTGACGCTGCACTTGATACACACTCTGAGTATTGGAATGTGCAAACATTTTGAATTATCTTAAATATCAAGATTATAGAAGTAAGCATTAGGCACAAGAATGCTGCTTGCTGTAATAAGCAAGTCTCTAGACAAATGGTTATACACCATGCTGAAAGCCAAGTGACCTTCCATACCTAGGTAAGCATTTAATCCTTCACACCCAACACACTTAAGTGCCTTAATGTGCTTATAAAACTATTGACTTTTTGTGTAGTTTTGTAATATTTTATTGTGATTTATTAATTATGTTATAGTTTTATGAATGTTTATGAAAGCAGTTGATATAAAGTGGTTTCTTTAATTCATGTAATAAATATGCAACAGACTAATTTTTTATTTACTTCCTTTTTTGTAATAGCTATTATTGCATTAGTAGCATGCAACATATGTTTTGTGGTAAGGTTTTTTATTTTGTCATTATTGTGTTTGTGTAGTGGGTTATGTGTGGTTTATGATTTGCAAATCATTTTTTCTTGGTATTTTATTGCAGTACTTTTATAATTTAGAGGTTAAGAAATGTATACCCTAGCAGTATGATATTTATTTTGTTATAACTATGTGCTCCAGCAGAATTTACTTTAAATTTCATACATTTGTAGTGTTAGGCTTTATACACTTTTCCTAAACTATTGTTTTGCTATTCTATAGACTACATACATTTTCACTTGTTAATTGTAAAAGTATTTGTACATTAATAGTAGCAGATATATGTTTGTCTGGGTTTTGTTGTTGTTGCTGAGGAGGTGAGATTATACAGATGTATCATAGTCTAGAGAAGAGACAAAAGGTACAAGACAGCCACATGGGTGCTGCTGTTAAAAGAGAAAAGCTAGTGCATGTGCTCTCTGAAGACAAGGCTGGTATAATATGGGTACAAAATGGGAGAGTAAACCTGAGCCTGTCTTCTGTTGTCCACTATAGATAAACCCATGAAGCATAGCTTCACTAATGCTTTACACTGAAAGTGATAATTTCCATTTTTCTTCCAGTGGTGGTAACATTGGTGTATAAAATTATTTTATAGTGTGTGGCATGCAGAAGATGGTCATATAATAAAGCTGCTTGTATGCTGTTCAGCGATTTAAGACAGTTGTTTGTGTGCCTTTTAACTGCTGTCTTTCATGGTTATGGTTTTTTTTTTTTGCTATGCTTCTCCTCTGACCACTGCATAGTCTCTAGCTGATGTTCCTGGTCTCCATGCTCAGGCAAACCCAGCTCCTTCTATTGTCTCAGCCAGGTACGCCAAATGTTACCTGACTTTTGAGGTACTTGAGCATACACTGACTCACTGTTAAGCCTGGGTAGTGAGGAATCCAAAGGGGAATTGCATTCATGGAGCCAAGAAAAGTCATCCTACATAGTTGGTTATTTACTCTAGTTATAGGTGCACTTCTACAATGAGGTCAGGATGCTGTTGTCATTGTAATTTATGCTGAGATGTCCTATGAGGCTTCTGGTTTCCACAACAGGCCACCCATACATAGTTTTCCAAATCTGTCCCCTCAGAATAGGAGTGCTGGCCTCCAACAACTTCATCCTATCCCCAATCCTTTCAGAGGCCTGAGTCCATTTCCAAACTGACGTTACAAGTGGTTCAGATGTATGCTCTGCCACTGAGCTATTGAGCTGGTTCCTGTATTCTGTGTGTTTTATCTGTTATAGTGAAAGAGTTGTAAATCGTTTTGTGATGGTCTTTAAACTTCTGTATTGTTCATATTGGAAACAATTGGCTAATTATATTGCTCTCACAAATTTCCCTACAGCCATCTAGTCAAATCACTATGGACTTCAAGAGACCCTGTTCTGCCCTGGTAATACATACATGTGCCTTTTCTAAAACTGACCCAGCAGTTTAGAACTCAGAGCAACCAAACCTTAAAAGGTTTACTCATATGAAATACTTCAAACCAAAGATGTGTGCCTTTTCTATTTTTTCATTCCCTGTTTATTACTGATGTACTACCCACTGAATCTAGAAGTTATGCAGGCGGTTATTTCTGGATGGCAAAGCTTGGTTACAAGGGAGAAGCTGTTTAAAGTGTTCAGCGGAAGCTGCTCAGTGCGGAATCTGAATAGTGGAACTAGGATTTCATATGGTAAGTATGGTGTTCCAGCAGTAATAATGCTTTCTCTATTCTGGTCAATACAATGTTTTCTTTCATTCAGTATGGGTGGTTATATTTGTTACCATCATTATTATTTTACATCTACCTAGTACACTGAAGATGTCTTCTAATTTTGATTTAATTCTGCAAATCACTTTGAAGCTCTTGCAGAATTTTCTGAGGCATTGAGTTCTCAACACCCTGATAGTCTACTGATGTTTTCAGATTATGAGCCTGGTTAAATGGAAATAATGTAATTACAGTATTCTGGTTTAAAAAGTACTAACCATTTATCCTAAAACCTTAACCGTAAACATGTTCTTCCTTGCAAACTCATTTTTAACCTTTCATACACAATTTGCAATCATAATTGTTGAGGTAATGATGTCAGTTTTCTATAATGTAGTCTCTTAAGGAAAGTTTTTTTTTCTCTTGTCAATTAAAAAGGCATGGTTCCTGGATTAATATGGATGTTTATTCTTCAGAAATACCCCAAAATAGTTACCTTTTCCACTGATGAAAAAAGGAAATGTATAAATCAGTTCACCCCTTGAAAATCCAATAATAGAAGTAATACAAGTTAATCTTTTTATGATGTTCAGAATGTTTAATTTTTTTATAGCGACATATGTCTTTAGTAAGACATCTTGACATGTTCAATTCAAACTATAAATGTTGCTATATATATCTACAGAAACTGGGAATATAGTCTATTATCAAACCACTGACGTATGTGAGATCAGGACTAGTTCATCTCCAGAAAAAAAATAACACTAAGTAAATGCATGGATTCTGACATAATTCCTGCAAATAACTTCATTAACATTTACAGAAAAATATAATGTGTGACTTATCAGTGTCTTAATCTTTGATAGATATTACATAATCAAGTTACATTAATTTATGGCATACAGGTTTAGCTTATTTTTTCACAACAGAGTATTACCGAACTTTTTTCAGTTTTAATTTTACACCATTATTTGATGACTATGTGTACAAGAAAGCAAGAATGTTTTACAAGCTCTATTGATTTGCAAAAATAAATTAAGGCCTTGCAGAGATAAAGTTTGATTTAGTTTGACCTGAATGGATTAGTTTGATAACTAATAAGGAATACAGAGCCATCCAGAGTGGTAGATTAATACAGACATTTTTAAACAGTTTAAAATGGGTCTATATTACATCGTTGAACTCACAGGAGTCCGAACGATGTAATATCGAACTATGAAGTTCGAAACCCAATAACTACGAAAACACAGTACAGGGAAAAAAAATCGCTGTTCCGTTACAAAAAAAAAAACACTTACACTTTAAACTGAAACTAATGTTAGGGGCTGTGCCCCCCCCCCCACTTAAATATACCAACTCCAAGACTGCACCACAGTGGAGGAAATAGCAAAGCCCCAAAAACAGCCCACCAATTTTTTTCCCTGGGAAAAAAAATCAGTGTGCCGCGGCTTTGCTATTTTCATAGTTCGAACATTTGGGTTCACTATTACAACGTTCGGACTCCTCTGAGTTCGACATTGTTATATAGACCCGTTTAAAATACCCTTGTTTGTAAGAATATCAAAAGCTTTAAACAATCAAAGCAAATATCATCTGAAACCCTTGTATGTATTGTCTTTCATATTTCATTAGAAGAGAGCAGGACTGCTAACACAGAATCTTGAATTAATTTATGTGTGCTGTAAAATATTTTAACTTGATTCAAGCATCAGTATACAGAAATAACATTCAGGGCAGTATGCCCAAAACATTTCCAAAATTACCAACATAACATTTACAGATTTGTAATTTAAGGATAGAAATAAATCATCACCCTTGTGAATCTGGACAATAAAAGCTCATTTTCAAAAATTCAGAACGTAACCCTGACCTTAGGAACCCCGAAAGAGAAAAGTTAAAATAAACTAAATATTACTGGAAATTTTTGATATAAATATATCTGGAATATTGTCTGGGCTGCACAACAACTTGGCTTGGTCTTAGCTAATGCTACATTATTAACATCAACAGTAATCTGCATTTTGGGATTTGTCACTTCCTGAAATATATTATAGAGAACCTAATAAATATGTGCACTATTTCTATCATCTTCCCAGAAAAAATAATAACTTTTCACATTTCCACTATTAGAACTTGTTAGAACTCTTATTTGATACTTTTCCCACTTTGCCCATCTTGGACACACTTAACTCTGATATAAATTTGTGAAATTATCTATGGTCATATACTAGATGAGATCCAGCAGTCCTTAAATTCTTATAATCTGGGCACTTACAAATGTCTTCTTTCTCTCTTCCAGTCAGAAAAATACTCTCTCTTAACTCCACTGTAATTTTCTAAGAAATTTGGGATGTACCTTACACGACACCTGCAACAGCTGGAAAGACCACAGAAGTACCTCACCAAGAGGATCGTGGGCCTCAAACAGATGTCCTATGCAGCTTGACTAAAGAAACTCCAGCTCTACTCGGTTGCTTACCGCCTACTCAGAGGCGATCTGCAAAGCTTGCAAATACATAGTTCCTAGTTTTTCTAGTATCAATAATATCTTATTTCAAACTTGGAATACATTTTCTCGTGATACTGCAGGAGTGATATATGCGCTTAAATGCCCTTGCAATTTATATTACATTGGGGAAACAAAATGGGCTTTTAAAGTAAGATTGTTAGAGCATGCAAGAGATATTTACAATCAGAAAATGGAAAGCCCTGTTGCAACTCATTTTAAACAGTTCCATAATAGTAATAATATAGGTTTACAAGGTACTATTTTGGAAAAAATAAATGTTTCAGTATATGATATGAATAATTTAAAAAAAATGCTTCTGTTTAAAGAAGCATTATATATTCTGAACTTTGATACTTTGTATCCTCATGGTTTAAACGAAGAGCTTAATTGGAGATTATTAATTTAAATTGTTTAATTGTTTTATAACTATTAGTATTTAAGCATACCTGTTTGCGATGTTTTTTACTCCTTGAAGGCTTTTTTCAGCCGAGACATCAGAGTAATAAATCTGCTTTGTACTTTGGTATCTGTGGTCAGTTGTATTCTACCTTTTTGCTTTTGGTTTTGTGGTGAAACTTCTTATTTTTATGGCCACAGATCCACAATATAATTTTCCTCGTGTACTTCGAGAGACTGTAGGCGATGGCTCTCAATTATCACTGGACAATTTTCTTAATTCTGCTCTGGATCACAATTTACAAGTTAACCATGAGGCTGTGAATGGATCTTCAGCTCTTTATACATGGGATAGATGGGAGCAGGATAGAAACAAGCGTAATCATAATCTGTTTGACACTGTTGGAAGAAAACTACCCACAAGTATGCCAGAAGAAAGTAAGTCTCTTTTTGATCAGTTAGAAAAATTCATATGGAAAGAGACCTCTACTTTCTTTACTATGTCTGGCTTACAAAAGTATATTGACTTAGACATTACACCAAGGGGGCTAAGGGTTTTCAAAGATCCCACTTTGCCCTTTGATTTACAGAATGCTGCTGATGTCCAATTTCATAAATGCTGGACAGCAGCAGCACATAGGTGTACTTTAGAATGGGTCAACATCCTGTTAGATCGTGACAGGGTAAAGCAACTAGAATTGAAAGATCAAATTAAAAAAGTCTGTAACACTATTTTTACAGGAACGTATGCCCATGTCCTAGATGCTTTTTGAATGACATCAATATTAAACTTAAAAGTTATGAAATAGACTTGGTAGAAAGGAAAAAATGTAAATTAATCTGGGATCTTCGTAATTATGAGAATGGAAAGGCATTTCTCTCCAGGACCATTCGGAAGAAAGCTCGTCAACATGTAAGATTTCAAAAACAGGGTGAGGGCCCGCATGTATATAATTCTTCGTTTTTAGATGGCTACCTGACTTTGGGAGAAGAAGAGTTACATAATCAAGAAGAATACCCTGATCTACCCCCTGCACAACAAACAGAACATTTTCAACAAACTTTTTGGAATGGCAACAACAGTTACATGGGCAATAGGGTACAAAACGGATCAGTGAACAACAAGAATACTTCCAAAGGGACTTCTACCCCCAGAGGGGTTATAAAAGAGGTAAAATATAATTTTTTACCTTCCAAGGACAGTTATGTTATCAATTTATCAGGACACTGTTTTACGGACTGTGAAATGGCAGTTTTAAACCGCGGTCTAAAGTTTATTCCTACAGTGTTTCCTAGGAGTTATGACATAAAATGTGATGTATTTAAATTTAGTAGGAAATTGCATTTGAAGTATTTTTTTAAGGATACTTATGTGGAAAATGACTTAATTAATAGTGAGGATAGTATGAACACATCTTTTGATAGTTTTCATACTTGTGACTCTGATGTTTCACCGAATGCGTATTGCAAGTTAGACACACATAATGTTCATGTAGTCAGTGAATTTTTACCTCCTTTTTTGAATGAAGAGGTTGTTCACTGTTCTAATATGTTGAATTTTGGGATAGAAGATGCTCTAATTGATTTTAATAGGAGTAGACATTATGTTAATTACAACCTCACTGCTTTGGAATGGGAAGCTCTGAAAAAATTAAGTAAAATGAGTGAGATTATTTTTAAACCGTCGGATAAGGGAATTAAGCTGGTTATCATGCATTATTCCCATTATTTAGATATGTGCATGAAACATTTGGAGGACTATGAAAAACATATGAAAAGGTAGAGCTGCCCGTATATCAACAAGCTTTAGTAGAATATGGTGAATTACTACAGAAGGGGAAGAGGTTGGGCTATTTTTCTGAAGATGTTAAAAGGAAATTTAAAACAGATGGATGTAGAATGACCCATTTTTACTGCCTCCCCAAAATACATAAAAATTTAATCAATCCACCTGGGAGACCTATAGTTTCAGGTTGTGAATATTTTACACATAAACTGGGTTCTTTTTTACACAGTTATTTAGCTCCTGCAGTATTTGTTTTACCACCCTATATACGTGATGTATTTGATTTTTTGACTAAAATAAGTAATGTTAGATGGAATGAAGATATGTACCTTTTTACTATTGATGTTAAGAGTTTATATACAAATCTTAGCCATGATTTTGGCATGGAAGCTCTAAGATTTTTTTCTGTGGAATTCTCCAGTGATGGAATATATAGTTGAATTGGTTTATTTCTATCTAACTCATAATTTTTTTGAATTTAACAATGATTTGTATAGACAGAAAAAAGGTACAGCTGTGGGGGCTGCTTTTGCCCCCATGTACGCTAACTTATGTATGGGCCTTTTTGAAAATGAGTACATATATAGAAATACATTCTTTCGTGATCATGTTATTAGGTAGTTTCGATATATCGATGATTTAATTTTTATAGCTGAAGGTGGTTCAGAAAAGGTAACTTATTTTGTTGAGACGTTACATAATAATAGATTTGGTTTACAATTTGATGGTCTCATGTTAGGTACCAGTATACCTTTTCTGGATGTGGTGTTGAATATTAAGAATGGTACTGAACTTCTTACTTCCGTACACAGGAAGTTTGACACTGGTACTCCGTATGTACATGGCGATAGTTGTCATCCTTCACACATTATTACATCTCTTCCATTTGGGGAAATGCTTAGGGTCTCCAGATTATGTCATAATCTTGGAGACTTTAGACGTGAACTTCAAACAACAGTTAGAATGTTCAGCAACAGAGGCTATAGTTATAGTTTATTAGAAAAAGCTGGGATAAATTATGTAATGTCGTAAATATGAGACATTATAACCAGGATAGATAAGCTTGTTCATTATTTAAATCTGGCAAAAAAGTAACAAGGATATGATTTATTTTGTTACTACTTATGGGTGTTTTAGTGATACAGTAATAGAGCAGGTTAAATATCATTGGAAATATTTATGTTCATTAAAAAATGTCTCCTCTTGGTTAAAAGCAAATCTTGGTGTTTCATATAGAAGAGGAAGGAGTATTTATAGTTTTTTAGTTAAGGGCAAATTTTGCTTGCCATCTATAAATATACCTGGTAGTTTGTGTCCTACAGGTACTTTTTGTTGCAAAAAATGCAAAGCTTGTAAATACATAGTTCCTAGTTTTTCTAGTATCAATAATATCTTATTTCAAACTTGGAATAAATGTTCCTGTGATACTGCAGGAGTGATATATGCGCTTAAATGCCCTTGCAATTTATATTACATTGGGGAAACAAAACGGGCATTTAAAGCAAGATTGTTAGAGCATGCAAGAGATATTTACAATCAGAAAATGGAAAGCTCTGTTGCAACTCATTTTAAACAGTTCCATAATAGTAATAATATAGGTTTACAAGGTACTATTTTGGAAAAAAATAAATGTTTCAGTATATGATATGAATAATTAAAAAAAAAATGCTTCTGTTTAAAGAAGCATTATATATTCTGAAGTTTGATACTTTGTATCCTCGTGGTTTAAATGAAGAGCTTAATTGGAGATTATTAATTTTAATTGTTTAATTGTTTGATAACTATTAGTATTTAAGCATACCTGTTTGTGATGTTTTTTACTCTTTGAAGGCTTTTTTCAGCTGAGACATCAGAGTAATAAATCTGCTTTGTACTTTGGTATCTGTGGTCAGTTGTATTCTACCTTTTTGCCTTGGTTTTGTGGTGAAACTCAGAGGTGATCTCTGCCTGACATACAAGGCCATGTCTAACCCAGAATTAATGGACATGCTCCACCTCAAGAAAACCAAATCTCTTAGAGCCACACACTCTAGGGATTTAAACCTCAGCACAACAATAAATAGGACATGCTGGAGGGATAGATTCCTGTCCCAGAGACTTCCCTCGCTCTGGAATAGAATCCCAATCTATGTTAGGCAAAGCCCCTCACTGGGTCTCTTCAAGAGAAATCTTGACGAGTGGATGGGAAATTGTAAATTTACCCCTGGGATCACTTCAGTGACCCTGCTGGACAGATGCTCAGGAAACTAATCTAAAAGGGAGGCGAAAGCCAACACATTCTGGCTAGGCTTATAGATGCCCTTGGGCAGATAGCCTAGTACCTACTTATGAACCTGTGTGAAGACCTTGAACTCTAAATACTTTGTTCTGCATTTCCTGAGAATCACAGCCCTGAAACACCACTCCCCTAATCCATAGAGGGATAACAACTGATTTTACAATATGATACTGTAGTCCAGAATGAGCCTAAAACTGTGAACTCCATTGTAATTCTTGGCAGTCTGTCATCAACAAGTGCTAATAACAGGATACAATAATCAGAAAAATGATTGATACTTTCCAGTAGTAACAGAATCTCTGCTTTTTCCCTTAACAGCAACTGATGTTGCTTTCATTGGGCAAATACTTCAAGAGCTAATAAAAATAAAATGGGTAAAAAGGAGCAATCCTGCCTCATTCCTCTGTCAGTGTTAACAGGTATAAATCTTCCATAATTTGCTATTATTATCAACAAAGGATTATCATAAAAGGTCATTACCTATTAACAAAGGTTGCCCACATCCCATTTCCAGTAAATCTCTCTTGGTCTCTCTAGAAACACCTACCTGAACACATTAAAGGACTTCTTACTATCATATAAGACTCTACCGACTTGTCCCTTACAAAAAAGACTAAAAGGAGAAATGAGTGTTCTTTAGATCTACCGGTTTTCACACACACACACACCCCCACCCCCACCCCCCCCCACACACACACACACACACACACACACACACACACACAAGCACACACATGCACATCTTATTCTTCCTTGACTTGTCCATGGATCATCTGCTTTAACCTTGACAGAAGGGTCTTGGCATAGACTTTGCCATACAAATTTATCAGGTAAATTGGATTATAATTCGTGGAATCATTTTGTCTTGTATCCATTTTGAAAAAAAAATTATGTGTGTGTGTTTCTCACTTTGAGGAAGGGGTTTTCCCTCTCAATAAAACAAAACTAAGCATTAGTGCTATATCTGGAGAACGTTGATGTCCTACAGTCATAATAATTAGCTCACAATCTATCCCCCACTCCCAGTTTTGCTCTCTTCTCCATTTGTAAAGTAACATGCCATTATATATGCTAAAATATTTACTTTTTGCTTAACAGTGTTCCCATCTTCATTCTCGCATCCCTGCCAACCCTTGAAAAATCACCAACACTCTTTACTTGTCAGTACAGCTTTTATTAAAAAATGGTGGAAGTTTCAGTTACCAGATTTGAATACTCACATTTATTTCCTAATCATTTAAAGCAGTGTGTTATTCCCTTCTTTCTATATATGCAAACAATTTCACTTTCACTTCCCCAAAATCACCAATATGTTCTTTAATGACCAACTTCTGCCATTAGCCTGGCAACATCATCCTCTTTCAATTTTCTTGAAGCCAGAGTATTTTGTATCCTCATCTTTTTTTCCCAGTTCTTCCAACAGCCCCATCTATATTTTTTCATAGCTATTTCTTCAGTTCGGATACTTCACCTGCTTCCATTGTCTTCCCCCCTTCCTATAAGTTTTCCTATCTATCCTGCATTCCATTCATCCCATAAGACACTTTCCATACCTTGCTGCAAAACCCATTTTCATCTTTCATTTTTCTCACTGTTTCCTGAAGTTGTTGTACCTTCATTAGACTTTTCCAGTCTTAAAGTTGCCCTTTTGATGTATACCTACCAATCCCTTTACCCACTGAACCACTAATACAGAATGATCAACAAGTCTGCATAATTCACATTACTCTCCAGAATCTCCACCACGTGGTCCTAATCTTTGAATATTTAGTGAGTCAGGTTAGCTTAAAGCACCATACCTCTGGTTAAACTAAAGGCCTGTCATCACCTTCCTTAACCCTCCAACTCTCATTTCTCAAAACATCTATAACAAAAACATTGTTCATTTTTAACATGTAACCTGTCTAAACCATTCCCTAGTGTTACATCAAATATTCTTCCTACCTGAACCACTTTCTTTTTCTCTTTCCCCTTCTGAAAGGTGTTATTTATCAGCTCAAAGTAATTCAGCAAATGCTCATGACATTTTCTTTAGGATCATACTATAAACTCAACAACATCCCATGTGATAAGACCCTACAATTCATTTCCTGTTCTGCTCCATTTGTTATCCTAAACTAACCAATCTAGATGCTTTCCTATCTTTTTCTACCCCATTCACCACTGCACTTTATACCTACCACCCTTGCACCCTCTGATATTTATGAGTTTTCTTCCATAACAGCTTTGACTCTAGAATCAACAAACCATTTAGTATTTTTCTCCCCCATCCATTGATTACCCTCATCTTTATCAGGTTATTTAAACAACCTTACAATCCAGACCCTGTTTAATGCCCTCTGACAGTTCCACACAAGCATTCAAGATCCCATTTAAAGAGCTAGACCTGAAGGGCTCTTCAGCAAAACCAGAAAGTAACTGTTGCTCCCCCGGCATGATCTGCAGAGCACATGATACCAACTACTTCTAAGAGCTAAAGCTGATACTCACACACTTCTACTTGTTATACCATTCCTAGTTGTTATCTCAACCCTTGCCCTCTTGTTCTATATGCCAGCCTCTTAACAATCTCTGTACTTATAGGGTTGATAGTAAGATGCTGTGATCAACACAGCTGCTATCATAGCCTTAATTCCTTAAGATAATATGTATATGGAAGCTTCTGCGTACATAATTATCTTCCACAGTTCAGAAACTACACCTTCTAGGTTCCCCAAACCGAATACACTACCCCCTAGTAATCACCAAATAGAAAGATGTCCAGCTAATATTCACAGATTTATCCCTTCTGTGCCCACCATACCACTTAACCTCTTAGAGCAAGAAATCTGGACAAAGCCATAAATAATGGAGGGGGGCCCAAAAATATTGACATTTTTTAAATATTGCTCTTACAAACTTAGAAAGTTGATAGGATAACAGGTTTTGCATTAGCATGAATTTTTCTGAAGTATATAGTCTGAAACTTAAATGTTTGTCATTATTTTCTGAGTTCAGCCATCAATGATTTGTTAATGATTTGCCAGAAAATCACAATTTTGTGAGAAGCAGACCAAAAATATGAAGTAAAAATCTTGACATTCTGTGAAAATCTGGAAAGTTGAGAGGTATGGTTCCCACACATTTTTCTCCAAAGACTTTACAATGCACCATGTGAAACTTTCATATCATATTGTGCAAACATCCTTTCACGGTCATAATTTCCAGAAATTCAACATACAGTTCACTTTTTACTCAATAAGTTTTTATGCTATGAACCCCCCTGCCTTACCAACCATGAAGCCTTCTCCTAATAGACTTCAGCCTATTCATACCATGGTGGTGGAGTTCCCCCAGATCCAACTGGATGAGAGCTGTCTAGAGGGGCCATCATCAGTCTCAGTGACAAACAGCTATAAGTGATATTTTGTGTGTTTTTCTAGCCCCATCCCTGGCTGGAGGGAGCGATACCCTGCATCACTTCATAGACTCATAATTCCCTTCCCTCATCAAACAGTGGCATGACGATCTATAAGTCCTCCCCTAAAAAACATACAGCACTGATCTCATAATTCCCTTCCCTCATCAAACAGTGGCATGACGATCTATAAGTCCTCCCCTAGAAAACCTACAGCACTGTTCTCATAATTCCCTTCCCTCATCAAACAGTGGCATGACGATCTATAAGTCCTCCCCTAGAAAACTTACAGCACTGAGGGATTGCACCTACACATATCCTGCTCTACCCTGCCCTCTTCCCAGCATAGGCCTACCAATAAACCCCCTGTCAATGCCATCAAGCACCCATGCTGCTTGTGAAATTTGTGTCATCTGGCCATAGTAAGGGATTTCACCCTCTATACCACCAGTGCTGGTGTACTGAATTGATAATATTGTTCTGCAGAAGTTGAATTGTGCTGCTAAAACCATCATTTAAATATTTGTAATTCAGTCCATCATACTCCTCTACTATCACAGTACAAACATTTTGATTGGTTCTGCATAGACAGTACAAGAACAAATACTTAATGAATGCAAGGTAGAACATCTGAAATACTGAAAAAGAAAAATGCCCAGACAGTTCCCAGTATTTCACTAGTTATCTCCTTTATCCCACACATACGTATCCTATGCTGATAGCAGATCAGTTGTCATCAAAAATATAACTTCCATAATCTCTCCTGATTGAGGGAGTTCTTCTTCATAGTCCTGAATTTAAACAGATACTATTGTGTTCTTAAAAGGAAGAAATGCTTAACCATGGCGTTATACAGAACAGATAATGACAAAAGCATAACTACACTGATCTTTATTATGTAGCTCTCATTTCAAAGTGCACCTTAGATTTGCCCACAGTAACACACCTAAATGTTAGTCCCAGAAACGGATTGCCCCTAAAATAATAACAATGTTTTATCATGCATAAATGCTATAAAACTAAGCACTATATATATATATATATATATATATATATATATATATATATATATATTTCGAGAAATATTTACTGCAAGTCCTCCATCTGGGAAATCTTTACTATAACATTTCATATCCCAGCCCTAAATACCATTGGTGCATTACTTCATAGTAGAAAAATATACCATAAGGTAGACATACAGTCCTACAGGATATACCACACTACATCAGTTTGACACTCATCTGGATCACTGCAGGTAGTTTTTTTTTTAATATTTTTTGTCCTGAGGTATTTATAATAATATTCAGCAGCATAGTGTAAGATACCTGTAGCCTAACAGATGAATCATAAGACTATAAATAAAGTGTCCCCAAACTAAGACAAGCCCTATGTCCCCAACATTCCCACTTCTTTCCAACAACTTACAAATTAATATCTTTTTTGTAATATACAGGAAAAACTAGTTTGTGGTACTTATAATTGCATTTTAAATGCAATGAACATAGGAAACCAGATAAATGCATACAACTGCCAGTTAGGTGATTGACTATGGATTAGCAGACCCATTGTACAGTCATTAAATGCCATTAATTCCTTCCTTTCTTCTGTTAGGATCAAGGTGCCATCCTCCAATTTGAGGATCTGGACATTTTCCTCTATGGTCATCTTAAGACTCATGGGAAAAGGGCCAGGCAGTGAACAAATGGACAATGACAGACAATGTAGAAATCAAAACACATAGCTTTCATTAAATCCACATACACAGCTGATAACAGCATGCTGTCCCAACCCAGGGGGCTTTTACCTGAACAACAGAAAACAGTACTCTCATCTTTACCTCTAATTCACCTCCTTACAGACCAGTCTTTGAATGTGCTTTATTTCCTTTAGCTAAGTAGATCTTCTGTCTTAGATACAAGCCTCATCTGATGTGAATCCACCATGGCAATATCATAATGAGGGTCACCAACCTTTTCAAAACTGTCAGCCCTGTTTGACCATAACTATCAGAACCTTTCAGAGGTGATATGTCCTTCAATTTATCACTGAACATGTCTTGACTATTGCTCACTGTTGAAGGTATTTTCTCAGAGGAAACATCAAGGTAAAAATGCACACACTTTCAGGCTTTCTTCTGGAGTGTGAGAGATCTGCCCTCTTGGGCCCTCATTGATCTTATGTAAACTGCCACCTGGCCTGGCTATTGGAGCAGCATATGGTACCTGTCAATTTACAGGTGTTTTACTTCCTTCTGGTTTTGGACTTCTCTCATCTAGATTATTTCACTATCATCTATCTCTCATAGAATGTTTGAGTATCTGAGTAGTTTGAAAAGGAAGGCTACAACTCTACTGTACCACCAGGAGTTTATGGAGATAAGTAACTTCACCAGTGCATCTCACTGCCTAATATGCCAAATATGTGGATTAAAGGCTTTTTTCTGCATATCTGTGAAGAATATTTTCAGAGCAATTTTACCCTGCAAGTAGCAAGTTGAACGTCCTTGAGCTCAGTAGACACATAAGCAGCCAGTTCTTACCTTTAAAAGAATGAAGCATGCACCATAAACCTCTGGGGTAACCCGAAGCACACCTAATATCTACCCTGTGAACTTTGCAGTCTGAAAATCTGGGCTCATGAAGTCTGAGAGAAATCAGGACAAGCTGCTGCTCTAGTTAATTAATAACATCCCAGCATTCTATATCATTAGGCAAACCTATTATTCAAACATTGTTATGCCCTCACTGCATTCACTATATTTTTGGTATTCTTTAATTAAAGAACTCTGATACCTTTTCAAGAGAAGCAGAAAATTTGGCAAGTGTATGTTTTTTTTTCAGTCTGTGCTCTTCTTTAAGCATTTTTTAGCATGTCTACATCAGAAGCACATACCTGCAGGCCAATCACACTTCATTTTACAGCTAAACAACTTTGAATGATTAGCACTCTAACTTGGCAATTAGAATATCCAGTCTGTCCTTCTTAGCTGCACTGTAATGTTCCCTGTAATGTGATATTAAAACAAAGAGTGAGACGGTCACACTGAAAAACCAATTAGTAAAATCTAAATGAAAACTGAAGCCAAGCTAGAACTTCCAATTAGTGACCTCCCAAACCTCCTGTAACAGAGACACATGGGATATATGCAAATGACCCTTATGAACATCAGGTGTTTCAGCTACATGGCAATTCTGATTGCCCATGACTTTTACTTTTTAAGTCATTTTAATGGACAACTTCAGGCCAATAAAGCCAAACCCACTAGCTATGGATATGGATATGTATATGTCAGCCTTGATACGACCTCATCATCATAGCACAAGTAGAGTGCTTGACTAAGCATAAGAAACACAGGGTTGTTATACCCACTTGGGGTCCGTTATCATTAGGGTGACTGCAAAATATCCCAACTAAAAAATTAAAACAAAGAGTGAGAAGGTCAAACTGAAAAACCAATCAGTAAAAACTAAACGAAAACTCCAGCCAAGCTAGAACTTCCAATGAGTGACCTCCCAAACCTCCTGTAACAGAGGCACATGGGATATATGCAAATGACCCTTATGAACATCAGGTGTTTCAGCTATATGGCGATTCTGATTGCCCATAACTTTTACATTTGAAGTCGTTTTAATGGACAATTCCAGGCCAATAAAACCAAACTCCACTAACTATGGATATGCATATTTCAGCCTTTTTATAACCTTGTCAGTATAACACAAGCAAAGTGTTTGACTAAGCATAAGAAACACAGGGTTGTTATACCCAGCTGATGTCCATTATCATTAGGGTGACTGCAAAATATCCCAACTAACAAATTAAAACACTCTGCTTGTGCTATGCTGACGAGGTCATAACAAGGCCGAAATATGTATATCCATAGCTAGTGGGTTTTGGCTTTATTGGCCTGGAATTATCCATTAAAACGACTTCAAATGTAAAAGTCATGGGCAATCAGAATCACCATATAGCTGAAATGCCTGATGTTCATAAGAGTCATTTGCATATATCCCATGTGCCTCTGTTACAGGAGATTTGGGAGGTCACTCAATGGAAGTTCTAGCTTGGCTGGAGTTTTCATTTAGTTTTTACTGTAATGTGATATTGAAAATGCACACTTATTTACCTTACAGATACTAAAAAATAAACCTTACTTAGTCTGGAATCACAATATCACAGAATTTAAGCAGCTATACCTGTCTTCTCAGCTTTCTGCCAAACTGTGTTCTGATAAAAAGGAAGCATTTAACTAGGTTAATTAATTCCTATGTTTCTTTAATTTGCTTCTATTTAACAGAGTGGATCACCTGAGAGTTAGCATATTTGGAGATGCAGTGGTGTAGGGAGATACAGTCCCCACATATAGGGTGCAGGCAGGGTTTCTTTTGCATTGATTTTATGGCTATCTCCATTTTTTTTCTTTGTTACTTAATAATTTTCCACCATAAATAGTGTCAACTAAAGTGGCTTATATTTCTCTCTCTGTCTATATATATATATATATATATATATATATATATATGTACACACACACACACACACACACACACACACACACACACACACACACACACACACACACACACACACATACACAGTCTGGTCCTGAACTACAAACTTGGTTGATTATGAATTGCCATCGTAGTACCTTCTCATTGTTCTTTTACTGTGGAAGACATATAATATTCCTTAAAAAGAATTAGAGGAAATCTAGCTCCACAGATTAACACACAGCATTGAAGTAAACAATTGCGGTGGCCACAGTGGTGCAGCGGTTAGCATTGCCACCTCACAGCAAGAGGTTCTCCAGTTCAATCCTCGGCCAGGGTGCTTTCTGTGCGGAGTCTGCATGTCCTCCCTGTGGTCGCGTGGGTTTCCTCTGGGTGCTCCGGTTTCCTCCCACTTCCCAAAGACATGCTGTAGGTGGATTAGACACTCTAAATTGGCCCTAGGTGTGAGTGTATGCATATTTTTGCCTTCTGTGGAAGGTTGGGTACCGGGCTAGCAATTTGACACCATAAAACTCCACTGCCAATCATGAGCTGACAGGTGATCCGCTGTGGTGACCTCCAACCGGGAAAAGCCGAAAGAAGAAGAAGATTGAAATAAGCAATTGGGGCTTCTTTTGGTGCACCAGTCTCTAATGTGACATCTATATTACACAATCAGAAATCACAGTAAAAGACTGGCTAATAGACTAAACCTTCATTTTTTTAAACTGAGATAGGTGTCACTGGTTGATAACTCAAAAGTTTCTGAAAAAAAAACAATAACCAAATTGAAAGAGCTAAACAAAATCAGATCATTAATTTCACTGTTAATGCGTAACTGAACTGAATCATACAAAGGCCTTTTCAGCACTTTTTTACCTCACAGTTCGTATCAGAAGTACATCTTCCTATGCACACACTAGATAATCAGCACATAATTATTTCACTAAATGCTACTATCCAGTGTGAATCACTGATTTAGAGAAGTTGCTAACTATAAGCAAGTTGGCTCAGACAGCCTTTATCCAGTCTCTCTCAGGACAGGATACTTTCATTGTTGTATTACTGAAGCATATTATAAACATCTCTCTCACAACAGCAGTATTCCCTGAACTATGGAAAATTACTAAAGTCATATCCATTCCAAAGCAGATTGAAATCCCAACCAAATTTATATAGACTAGTTGTACTTTTATCAGTACTAGGAAGAATTCTTGAAAAGGTAGCAGGATGCACTTGAATGGTTATACTGAAGTTTACAGCTGTCTCAGTGACCAGCAATGTAATTTTGGAAACAGGCACTGTATTATAGATGTACTGTTGTCACTTAGGAACAGCAAATTCAGAAATTGCCAGTTCTGTATTTGCAGACCTGTTGAAGCAATTCAGCTCAGTGAGCCATAAATTACTGCAAGATGAGCTATGATTTTATCATCAGAGCACAGTGGTATGATGGCTTTCGAATTACTTAAGCCATATATTTTCAAAGTTACCCTCGGACATTATCATTCCCATGTTCACAGTGATATCTGGGCACTTCAATACTCGGTCTTTGATCTCTTACTATTAACTTTGTTCCTCATTTCTCGTGCATCATTTCTTTAAAGTGTTAACATGATTTGTATATCCTCCCAGACCAACAAACCACTTAACAATAACTTGGCAGTCCCCTGGAAAGATTAGAAATTACTTGTATCTGAAATTCAGTCAGAATTCCATGCTATCTGGTTTCCAGAAATGCCTTAGCAAGTGAAAAATCTAATTAGAAAATATACGAGTTAGATGGGAATGGTCTTGAAAATGTGCAGACAGAGTAGCATTTGGGAGTCTGGCTGTATCCAGCAATGACATTTTTGAAATATATATGAAGTTATATATGTAAATCTTCAGTTCTGCTATCTATCTCTCAGGAAGCTGTAAATGTAATGACTAAAGGGACAAAGGAGACCATAGGTAAAGGAATTCCACTTCCAACCCTTGAATATGCACTACATGTCATAGTAATTTCCTCTGCATGGGACTTCCTAAGGCTGCAGAATGTACAAAACAAAATCTACGCATGTTGTAACTAGTGTGCAGAACAAACAACACAATTATCTCAGTTGTAGTGACGTAGGAACTCTAGTCATGACCCCAAAGCCAAATAATTCAGGGGCAAACCAATTTACAAATTACTTAATTCAGACCACTGTAGGTCTTTACATGCCACAATTTAAAGAATCAAGCACAACACAAGAACATTTAAGTCATTTGACATTGCAGGTTGAATGGTTTCTTAAAGCTCAGAAAACAATAGTTCTTATTTATGGCAAAATAATCTTTAAACCAGACAAAAATAGTACATTTTCATTTACTTGTTCAATTAAACAGCTTTTTTGTAACATTTGAACTGTTTGTTATGGAATATTATGTATTATATATATATATTATACATACATACATACATACATATATTATGTATTTAAGCAGTAACTGATGACGTGGTGTGGTATATTGAAGATTTACCCATGGTTGGTGTGGTTTAATCACGAGGGCGAAACCCTCGTGATTAAACAAAGGCAACCGTGGGTAAATCTTCAATATACCACAACCACGGAGTCGGTTATTGCTATTATACAATGACATTATTTTTGAAAAAAATACTTACTTTTCTTAAATAATGTCTTTGTATAATGGCAGATTGCTATTCTTCCGCTGGTTGTGGTATATTACTTCTGCGTTTTGATGTACTGTGCATGCGTATGGAATTTGCGTTCCCACGCATACCCAGTACATCAATGCTTTGAAATGGAAGCAATAGAGAAAGGAAAGTCTCCATTGCTCCATTTTCTGTCTTTTTTTTTTTAATTGTAAAAAAAAAAGTTTTGGTGCAGTTTATACCAACGGAAAAAAGTCTGGGCCATCAGACCTTTTTCCATTGGTATATTGTAGGATTTACAATGGGCACGCTGGCCAATCAGCGTTCATGTTTTGGAATATTAATGGGGGGGGGGTCATTGTATAATTTGGTGTATTATATAATACCAGTTTTCTAGTATTACAATTAAGGTCATTTGTAGTAGCATTTTGTGTGGTCTGCCTTTCATGATTCGTAGGCCCAGTACACTCATTGTAGCCCATCTAAGTAGTATAGCAGACTCACAGCTAAACTGGGTATACCTAATGTTATAGGTGTGTTAAATCAGCTGTACACTCTACTGCCTCAAAAGTAGATCCACATCATTCACCATCCTACATATCTGCGGCCTTTTCTATTAGAAGCAATATGGTGTACAACTCCCCTCTAAGTGAGTAAGGAAAGTTACCCTCTTTAATTTCATTCACTGTACAGCTCAAAAAACTATCTAACCATTAGGCAGAATACAAATGTAGCACATAGTTCATGTTTTTCTGCATTGCACTGCTGTTCATAGCAGGTACTTGGATATGATTGCGCTGTATATGTACACACTCTCAGTCTGAAGACTACACGTGTCTGTGTTTTTCAAGTAATCTTTCACTTTTATAGTAACTAGGGCTATGATTCAGAAAAATTAGCCTGCAGCCTGCACTTGTGAGAACTGCTGTAGGCAAATATAGCAGTTTCGATCACAAAAACATCAAAAGTCCAAAGCAAAAGAAAGGAAGGAAACCAAATCTAGGATGAATATAATTCCATTTAATAATCCATTTGTTCTGGTACCTCGGCAATTCGCCTTCAGTGGAACAATTTATGAATGTAATACATCCTATATATATAGTGACATCAATTAATTAATCAACAATCAATTAACTTGTAATTGCATCTTTTTAAAGCACAAACACATTAAATATTTATGAAACAAAATTCTTATCAAATGAATAATTTAATCAAAACTAATAAACTGTAAGCTGAAAAAACTATATTGCACCGTATATATATATATATATATATATATATATATATATATGACATACTATTATATTATATTAAAATACTATCCTAATCTAAAGTGCTGTTATGTTTATTTATTTTTTGTATATTAAATATTCATTATTAAATATATAAAATACAATATTGCAAACTAGCTAAACAAATTGATATAACCTTTGGTTAATGAAAACACAAGCAGACAAAAACAAGTAAAAGCAGACAAAGGCCAATGAAAATAAGAAAATAAGAAAAAACAAACAAAATAAACAGAAATATCAACCCATTCCACCATCTAAATTCATCCCTCTGGGGTATAAAGTATGATAGTTGAAAATTAACCTATTTTCCAACCTACTTATTTTAAAATTTCCTCCAAGTAAATGGGGTCTGGCCAAAACACTGAAGTTAAATCCATCGATTTCACCCTTATGTACTGTAACGAAATGGGAAGCTACAGGACTGTCCATATTCTTTCTCCTGATATCCCCTAAATGTTCCAGAATATGAACCTTAGCTCTTCTAGTTGTTTGTCCTATATACCACAAGGGTTCCACACAGTTGCATCCCAAAATATACACTATCCCTGAAGATGTACAATCAAATCTTTCAAAGGCTACATATTTTCTACCATTAATTTTCTTCCCATGCAGATTACTAACCTTATCACAGATAGAACATTGTCCACATCTAAACATCCCTACATTCCCATCAAGTGAATGTACCAACTTCCTATTCAAAAGCTCTTTTAAATTCTTGTATCTACTATATGAAAAAGTAATCCGTCTTGGAAATAAATGTCCGATAGAAATGTCATCACAAATTACATGCCACAACTGCTTCATAATGTTTTCTATAGTCTTTGAAAATTTTGAATATTTAGAGACAAAGAAAATTTGCTCTTCTCCATTGGCATTACCTGAGGGTCCCTGTTGCCAACTCCTACAAATTTCTTTCTTTGTGTTAAACTATTGTAGGTTTTACAAAGTAAACCTTCATCATAACCTCTAAGCAACAATCTCTCAAACACTTCACCCAACATTTCATCCCATAAACTTGAGTCAGAAGTGTTTCTACAAATTCTCCTAAACTCGCTACCAGGTAATGTCTTTATCAGATGAGGGGGATGCATACTGCTTGCATGCAAAAAAATATAGCAGTTTCCCTGACCACAGAAAATTTAATTCAGAGACATATTAGCCACAGTGAGGAAAGACATTATCATTTGTTAATTTGTATGTCTGTGAATTGCATTGTATTACAGCTAGTGCTAATCAGTACATTCCTGTGATAATCACCACTGGCAGCCAATGGATCACATTGGCACAGGCACCCCCTCATGTATTCTCATAACACATGCACACATTCAAACACACACATACACACACATGCACACTCTTTCTTCCTCACACATGCGCACACACACACACACACACACACACACACACACACACACACACACACACACACACACACACACACACACACACACACACACGCACACACACACACACACACACACACACACACACACACACACACACACACACACACACACACACAGATACAGAAACACATATGCACACACGTACACAGCACCATACCTTTTACCGGGCCTTTAGTTTACAGAATATCCCTGATGTAGACTCTTATTTTTTCTCTGCCCCTCATAATAAGTTGATGATTATAGTCAGTAAATAATGCCAGATATTGGAGTTACACTCATCTGATTATTCAGAAACTACATAATGATGCTAGACATGCTGATCCATTAACTTAAAAATCAGAGTGATATTTAAAAATTCTCCCTAGAGTCATCTACTGTTCCTTCCAGTTTTGTCTGGAAGCCTTTAACACAGCTGTTTATAAGTATCTCAGCCCCCTCCACATGGACAAACCCAATCTCTTTTAACTGTCCCAAATTTTACAGACTGCCCCTGATTTCCCCTCTTATACCTGCTCTGTCCCTTGTAACTCACAGAATATTATAGTCAGTCAATAAAGACAATCATTACACTTTCATATTTCTTATTGTTCAGAATATCCATCATGCTGCACTGCATATTACTTTGTTAAGTTCTTTGTTAGTATAGAGGACTAAAGCTCTGTTTTGTTAGTTACTTACTTTCTGTGCCAAGTGTACATGACTTGAAGTTTTTTATCTTTTTACACTTTGTAAGGTAGTTAGGATAACATTTATATTTAAAGAGTGGCCTGGTGTTTGGTGTTAATATACAGGACTAAACCTGTGCCTTATTAAAGAGATGCTTTTTGTGCCAATGGTACAAGGGTACAGGGTTTAAATCCTTTTCATATAATTGCTAAACCTGTTGTAGTATTCATTTTGTAAGTAGTTTAGGATAATATTAAAGACTGTCCCTGCTGTCTAGTATCTTCCCACATATCTTACATCTTTCATGCTGTAAAACTTGTTGTTCTATTAACTTTTTAAGTGATAAGAGAAATACTGAAGACTGTCCCTGGTGCCGGGTCTATATTATAAAATCGAAGTGTCAAAACTTCAAATGTTATAACATCGAGCTCAAAACGACAAAAGCTGAAAACCCCTAAGACTGAGAACAGTTCCAGTACAAAACACGAAACACACAAACACTACAAACTATTTCTAATGTAGGGGCTGTGGCCCCCACACCCCCCCTACTTAAAATAACCAACTCTGAGATCGCACCACAGTGGAGGAAATAGTGAAGCCAGGGAAACGCCCCACCAAATTCTTTCCCTGGGAAAGAATTTGATGTTCCGCAGCTTCAATATTGTCAGTCTTTGAGGTTTTGGGTTTGATGTTATAACATTCGAAGTTGTGACACTTCGATGTTATAATATAGACCCCTGGTGTCCACTGCTCCCATACATATTTTGTGCTGCCAGACCTTGTCATATTCAAAAGTGACTAAGAGTATGTATGTTTGTCATGCTGCAAAACTTTCTATTTGATTTGCTTTTAAGTAACTTAGGTTAATATTTAGTATTCTCTAGTGTCTCGTGTTACCCCTGAATATTTCATGATTTGGTTGTTTGTCTAGGGGAGTTTAGATGTATGGTAGCCCCCCAACACACACACATGTGCTCATAAATACACACAGACAGTCCCCCCCCCCCCACACACACACACAGTCCCCTCACTCAGTCACACTCATGGATATACTCATCCTTTCACCCATACACTCATATCCACAGACTTACTCTAACTATACCCTAACTGACCTCCCCATACTGTGACCACTTAGGCAGACACAAACTTATACACACACTCACCTGAGAACACTCATCCCTCTCTATAGGCTCAAACATGCAGCTACTCACATAAGCACACATACACAACCCCCCAGCTCTACCTGTCCACTAAATTCCCGAAGAATTACTTCTTAACACCTCACCCATTGAAAATAATGATGAATGTGAACATTTGGCTGGGTGCTAACTTGTGCAGGAAATTCTGGGGGGAGAGTAAATGGTGAATTAGCATTAGGCCACTCCCCAGAATGCTTCATTAGCATGTAGCATAGCCGAAGAGAAGGCCAACCATGGTACAAGCTGTGCCAACCATGGTATAAGCTGTGCAGAATTACTGCAGATGGCCTGTGTCTGGATTACAAAGGGCTACCATCAGCTGGACAATGGCTGTAAGGTTTTACAACTGGTGGTATTTCTTTCTCAATTGTAGCCTGGGTCATAACTTGAAAAAGGATATTAATGGCAGATCTCACATACCTGTAAAATAAATATATAAATAAACAGTGGAAGTTCTGTATCACTGTGGGTCAAAATAGGCTTATCAGAAAACAGTGCAATTTGTTATTATAGAACTCATTCTCATGCTGTTTCACCTCCGTTGATAAGTCACTGATTCCCCTATTATGTCTGTCTGTTGATATATTAAGATGCAATGACAGGTGAACTGCATGAAAGGGGGTAAAGCCTTTTGTATACACTAATTACATACCATTAAGGCCACATGGCATAACTGCTGAAACTTCTGTAGCACAATGTGACTATTGTGTTGCTAGTATGAATCAGGACCTGGCCTTGCTAAAAAAAAGTGCAAAAAGGTTGTATGGTCAAGTATACTACCAGTGTCGCCTTCACATTGATAGATAACGGATGAAGTGCTCAGTCCCAGTAGCCTTGAATGAACAGAGACTGAGATTAGACTGAGGCTACTTTTATAATAACTTGATACAGAGATGGGCTGTGTACAAGTTTGCCTTTAAACAAAGTGGACTGATCATCAAAGCAGGTTTAGCAAGAGCTCATTCTTTTGGGATACAATGTAACTGAAACTATTTGAATCCCTCATTGATCTGAATATCCACTGACTGCTCTTTATTTGCACCCTAGCATGTGGAGTCTTAATTATATGAGAAACCATGTACCACAGAATCCCAATGCATTTCTTTGTTATAATCTGAAAATATATTCTCATTTCCCAGGAGGTAAAAGTTTATTTGCATTATGTTGTGCCCATGAATGCATGCAGAAAAATAGGCCTATTTCAGTGATGAATGGATGCTTACACTGGAACTAAATGCAGCAATTGCAGTTAAAGATGTGTGGTCAAGAAAATGAGAAAGTATGAGGCAGCTGGCAAGTATGAATGAACTCACTAATCTCAATACATTAGACATTAGACAGTTGTGATTAGTAGGCGATATACTTTCTTGTCGATTATCCTGGTGTTCACATTCCTGTCAACATTCACCCCCGGATGCACTAATCTTCGGACTAGCTTAGTCCTGCATGGAAGCAACCGCTTAGAAGCAACATGGCAGCATGCCATACATATTAATGAAGGCGCACTGCCTGAGCTCCTAAACAGACATGGAGTGTGGACAAGCGCAGGGGGTGTGTCTGAGAGCAAAGCTCTCACAATATACATGCCCCTGCAATCAAGAACTGTAGTTTAGCAATAACAATGAGCAAGACCACTCATAGGGGGTTGCATACCCCCAGCAACTCCCCCCAAGTTTATAAGAGCAATAGTTAAAATATAATAATATAAACAAGTTAATTTTTTTTATCAAACAGATAAAATGTAACCATAGGTGCGCAGGCTTGCCCATTGCTTAGCTACGTATACTGCAGCTTAAATGGCACAAGAAGATAAATATCAAGATATATACAAATGGAGCAGTACTGCAATAGTGTAGTGGTCAGAGCATTTGCCTTACAAGCAGTCATTACCGGTTTGAGTCTCGCTCCAGTACATTCCATTTTCCATGTCAAATTACTTTATGAACAATATTTTTGTTGCATAACCTACTAAATAACATGTATTTGTGAAATGGAGTACTACATTAAATGCAGATGTGAGGTGTAATTGTAATTATGTTGTAAAATCCACAGATAAACACAAGTGCTCCATGCAGTATATGCACACATGAATCAGGGATATAAATCAAAGGTATAATGTGTAATGAATGATAAATCCATAGAGTGTCCAAATCCACCACCTTCCCAAGAACCATTGTACATTTCTGTCTAAATTAGTATGGGGGTAAGTGGGAATAAGCACTATTAAGGAGTAGTAAGCGGGAGTAAGCATATTTAAGCAGTAGTAAGTGGGTTTAAGCCCATTTGCGTGGGGGAAAGCAATGCACACACATGTTAAGCAATATTGAAGCTAACGCTCTGTAAGCATATTTAACTGGAGGTTAGCATTGCTTACCATCATGCAAACCCACAGAAACCCACTTACAATTGCTTAAAAGTGCCTTAATCACTCTGTATGCAACAGCCGCTGTACTGCCCAGCAACAAAATAAATAGCCCTTGCAGGGCTTGAACCCAGAACCCTGTATATTATAGTCACAGTAGTTAACCAGTAAGCCATCACAGCAGTAAATACAATTGAGGTATCACCAAACAGATCCTCACTATAGGAATATTAAACTTAACATGTGAATGGAATCTATATACAGTTGTATGTTGTATAACCTACTACATAACATAAATATGTGAACTGGAGTACTGCATTAAGTCCAGATGTGAGGTGTCATTGTAATAAAGTGTTGAAATCCCCTAATAAATACAAGGACGCCATACAGTGTACGTACACATGAATCATGGATACCAAACACATATATAACATATAATGAATAATAAATCAATGTCAAACAGCAAATAGTATGCAAATTAAAAATTAAGCAATGCTAAGCTTTGCACAGCACTGCTTACTAGGTGTAAGCAATGTGTAGGCCAGCTAAATCAGTTTGCCCATTGGTATAGCCCTTTAAGCAATGCCAACATTAGTTAAGCAGGTTTGCCCATAGCTTAGCATTTTCAAAACTGTCCAATTATGGTAAAGTGTGGGAAATCGGCCCTATTTAAACCCAACAGGCAGGAATACATCTCATAACTGGTTGTAGCTTCCTCCTGTAGGCACTATGACCGGTGCTGGAGAGGGAGTGCACTTTCAGATGCAGTACTGGGGCATCCAGGAGTCCAAAGTCATGACAGGACTCCTTGTTAAAGACCATGACCAGAGACTGCTGCAGGGCCAGTACCAGGGTACCCAACATAAAGCAGAAGCCTGGGACCGTCTCACCCATGACCTCATCAGTGCCACTGGCATACCTCCAACTGGTGAGCAGGTCAGGCATCACTATGCCGAACTGAAGCAGAGAAAAAGGAAGCTCTTGGATCAGTGGATCCAAAAGGCTAGGAGGACAGGAGATGTCCCAGCCATGTGTAAGTATCAGTCCACTACCTGTTTAATAATTGCCAGCTCATGTATATTATGGATAGGTATGGCTAAATATTCCTCTTATGTCCTTGACAGCAGCAGATGAGCTGGCTGTGAACTGGGAAGCCCATGCCTGTAGACTGTAGAGGTTGCGTTGCGAGGCAGGTTAACAATACTCTTGCATGTACTGTCATAAGAAATAAATCTAAAAGTAGTAGAAAGTTAATTGCCAATATAAAACCTATATTGTTTAAGGCATGTACTGAATACACCAGACAATATGGCAGGAAGAGTCTCATATAGGTTGTATGTAAATAAAAGGTTAACAGCCTGACAATAAAGGTCTAACTGCTAGAATGCATGTATTTACTCTGGTATCATATGGTAATTTAGTGTTGCAATCTCTTAATAGTACTGTTATATTAAGCACTGTTACCCACACTGTGCTACATAAATAAAATGTGTAGGAATGTCTGTATATGACTGTTGTATTGACAAGAGGTCATACTGTACAACAGAGAGAGACTTAGAAAACAGTGAAAAGATAGACAACATAATCCAAATAGCATGAATTGTTGTATTTTTAGCATACACAGCCATGGTTTGAGTCCTGGGAGTGGTAGTAAGTTGTATACAGAATCATACCCCACAAGTGTACAGAAAGTCCAGTTAAGTGGCCCATATCCACTGCTTGTCACCCTGTCCTCCTGGGAAATCAGTGGGATGATCCCAGATGTTTAGGCAGCAAATAATGGCATACAACTGATTGTCAGACATCTGTAAGAACAAACATGTTACTCTAGCAACTCCCCAAAATATTATGAAAGTAATAAGCCAAGTATGTCTCATCTCCACCCCCATGTTGTGAAGCTATGACCAGAGTGTGTGCAGTAACAGAATGAGACGTATGTGCATAATAATAATGTGGAATCTGGTAATATGTGTGGCAACATTCAGGTAGTGCTAACAAACATTCCCCCACAGGTCTGTCAGATACGAAAACTGTGCCTAGAAATAAAAGATTGAAATCCTGGACTGGTACTGTTTACTCTGGTATTGTATGGCATTGTTAGTGTTGCAGTTGCTCTGAATAATAATGTATTACTCATCACTGTCACCCACACTGTGCTACATAATAAAACTGTCTAGGAAACCCTATGTAAGAGTGTTGTAATTACAAGGTCAGATTGTAAAACCATGGGAGACTTATAGAGAGAAATCAAAGAAGAGATACACAGCAATACTCAACTGTGATGTACACTGTTTTATTTTTAGCAGACACAGCCATGGTTCGAATCCTGGGAGAGGTAGTAAGCTGTATGCAGAATCATACACCACAAGTGTACAGATTTGTCCAGAATGTCCAGTTAATTGGCCCATATCTGCTGGCTGTTACCCTGTCCCCCTGGCATATCAGCGTGCTAATCTCTGATGTGTAGGCAGTATTTAATGTCATATAACTAACTGTCAGGCCTATACATATTTGGAAAATGTCTATGAAAACAAACCTGTCATTGTACAACTCACCAAAGGATTATGAGGACAGTAGTCAAAACATGTCCTGGTTTCACCTGCATATTGTCAAGACATGCCCAGAGTGCGTGCATTAAGAGATGGACAGGTATGTGCATAACATCAACCTAGAATCTGGGTATATGTGTAGAAACAGTCAGGTAGTGTTAACAAACAATACCTCCACAGGTATAGCAGGTAAGAGGTGTATACTGTAGGTAAAACACAGTTCACGTATATAGTTGTCTATAAACATACCACTGTCCAAACTAAGGCCATAGGGTAGTGTAATAATAATTGTAAGGTTTAGATCACAGCACTGACTAGGAAAGTAATAAGAACTACAGGGACATACAAGTTGTTAATTGACACCCCCCACCATATCTGCAACAATAAACTAAATACACAACTCAATCGGTATGTGCTCTATTAAATATACTGTTGGGACATATGTCCTATTGTGTGATAAATATTTAAATTTGTTTCTATGCATGTGCCATGTTGAAATACTCCCACATTGGTGGCATGCTGCCATCAATGTACCTGCATGCTGTTGTAATGGCCACTGTGGTTCCAAATATGCATGTGTTCTGTTTGCTATGCAACTGTTACATATCTAGTGTTTCGGGTTAATGGGAATATCTATGCATGCTGTTATACCTAATCCTGGAATGTGTTGACTATTACTAACCCACATATGTTGTAAAATTAAAACACCGTAGCACATTTGGGAAGGATGGTCCCAGTGGACCCACCTCTCCCACTTCCACTGGCCATGGAACTGGGCACCAGCATGTCTGGGGTGCATCCGAGGACCCCCTCGTCTGCTGGTCCTGCACCACCTTCAGGTGGAACCACCTCAGGGGATGGGGCTCACTCCACCCAGGAGCAGGCATGGACAGGACACTGTCACCCATTGCCAGCTCTGGGGTCTGGTGCATAGCGAGCTCCGCAGGGAGTTTGGAGATCTGCTACTCCAGCTTGAGGGCTGTGTGGCACAACTAGAGGGTCAGCCTGCCCCTCCTACTCATCCCCCAGCACAGCCGCCTTCAGGGCTGTGAAGGTGCAGTGGTGACTGCCCATGGGTGGGGACCTCAGTCCCACTGTTTCCACTAGGGGCTCATGGGCTTTCAACTTCCAAACACCACTCCCCATCCAAGGTGTTTACCCCCACATGTGTCATATACCACCCCTGTATGCTGTCTTGTCTAGCTTGTCTGTTATCCTACCCAACCTACCTCCCCAAATATACCTTCTATCCCACCCCAACATCCCACTCTCACTTTAAAAAAAAGAAAAAAAGGGCAATCTGTTCCCCCACAAAAAATTCTCGCCCAATAGCTGTCCATTTCGCAAACATGTCCACTGGACACATGTAATCTGGTCTAATTGGCTTCACAACATATTATTGTTGTCCTCACCCCTCTCTCAGGGGTATGTGTGTCCAAGTCTACCTCCAAATCTGTGTATATGCAGAGCTGTTGCTGTAGAAGAAATAGGCAGCTATGGACCTTCCCTACACCTGTCCTGCACATCCCTAGCTATTTTCCCTACTGTCTTTCCCTCTTTGTTCTCCTTTTTCACTACTTTCCTATCAACCCTTTTTCATTTCTTTTAAAGAAATGAGTCTGGGGGTAAGCAGGAATAAGCACTTTTCAGCAGCAGTAAGCTGATTTAAGCCTTTTTGCATGGGGGTTAGCAATGCCTACACCGGTTAAGTAACTGAGAAGCTAAATCAGTATAAGAAACTGTAACCGGAAGTTAGCAGTGCTTTCCTCTGCACAAACCCGTGCAAACTCGCTTACAACTGCTTAAAAGTGCCTTAATCAATCTGTATCAAATGACCCTTGTTCTGCCCAGCAACAAAATAAACAGCCTTTGCAAGGGTCGAACCCAGGACCCTGCACACCATAGCCAAAGTGATTTACCACAAAGCCATGTCAGACATACATAACCCTGATGTTTTCACAAACATATCATTCAGCACAGTCATTCAACAGTACAGGAAATGTATTTATTCATGTAGATGTATGTGTGTGTGTGTGTGTGTGTGTGTGTGTGTGTGTGTGTGTGTGTGTGTGTGTGTGTATATATATATATATATATATATATATATATATATATATATATATATATATATATATATCTATATATATATATATATATATATATATATATATATATAGGTTCATAGGTAGGTACTAGACTATCTGCCCAAAGGCATTTATAAGCCTAGCCAGGATGTGTTGGCTTTCGCCACCCCTTAGATTAGTTCCCTGTGCCTCTATCCAGTAGAGCCACTGAAGTGATCCCTGGGATAAACTTTCTGTTTCCCATCCACTTGTCAAGGTTTCTCTTGAATAATGTTAGTGAGGAGTTCTGCCTAATGTAGATTAGAATCTTGTTCCAAAGCATGGGAAGTCTCTGGGACAGGAATCTATCCCTCCAGCATGTCCTATTTATTGTTGTGGTGAGGTTTAGAGCTCTAGAGCATGTGGCTCGAGGGAATATAGTTTTCTTTAGGTGGAGCATGTCCATCAATTATGGGTTGGGCATGGCCTTGTATGTCAGGCAGAGGTCACCTCTGAGTAGGTGGTATGCAACCGAGTAAAGCTGGAGTTTCTTCAGTCGAGCTACATAGGGCATCTGTTTGAGGCCAGTGATACTCTTGGTGCGGTATTTCTGTGGTCTTTCCAGCTGCTGCAGGTGTCTTGTAAGGTACATTCCAAATGGGGCATTGTACTCTATGATGGATCTGATGAGTGATAAGTAGAGGGGCACAATGACCTCTTTTGATCTGGATGTGAACCCTTTTGTGATTAGGTGGGCCACATAGAAGGATTTTCTAACCACTTTGGAATGTGATTATCAGAGGAGAGATTACTATCTAATTGGGTCCCCAGATCCCTTATTACATCTTCCATATTTAGGTGACTACCACCTATGTGGTAGTTTGTGGGTACTTTGTTTTTTCGAAAAGGTATGACTATGCACTTTTTGGCATTTAGCTTGAGGTCATGGTTTTGACACCAGGTATCCGTCTCAGTGAGACCCTTTTGGAGGATGTCTGTATCAGCTGGAGAGTCATTAATAGCTCTTACTTTGCAGTCGTCTTCGAACTTGGTCAGCCATAGTCCTCCTGTGCTTGCCTGTACCTCTGAGAAGTATATGCTGAACAGGAGGGGTCCTAGGACTGAGCCCTGAGGAATGCCACTTGTAACCAGTTTAGAGTCAGACCTAGCTCCCACAACTCTCACCATGTGGGTTCTGTCCATGAGCCAGTTGGCAACCCATCTTGTGACATAGCGGTTTATGTTCAGGCTGGTGAGCTTGTCTATAATACCAGAATGGGGAATGGTGTCAAAGGCCTTTGCGAGGTCTAGGTAGGCTGCATGTACCACCTTTCCCTCATCTATAGCCTTGTCTCAAAGAAGTCCACCAGGTTTAGGAGGCATGATCTGTTCTTAACAAAGCCGAACTGGGTAGGGTCCAGTGTTTGGAGGTTCCCAATGTCTCTGTTAATGAGTTCCATGATGATGCGCTCCATAGCCTTGCAGACCAAGCTAGTCAGGCCTATAGGGCGATAATTCCCGGGGTCTGTTGTGGCTCCAGCTTTGTGGAGAGGAATAACTGTTGCTGTGCGCTACTCTATGGGTACATAGCCTGTGGAGAGGCTGAGTTTGAACAGTGTGTTTAGGTGAGGGGTTAGTTCGTCTTTGAGCTCGTGTAGGATGTAGCCTGGGACACCATCCGGTCCCATTGATGCTGTGTTTTTGGCTTTGGAGAGGGCTGTTTTAACCTGAGTGTCTCTGATTTCAGGGACTCTACATTCTTCTGGTATGGTTATGGGCCCTTTAGGAGGTGATAGGGGGTGAAGTTTGCACTGAACCTCTCTGCCAGGATGTTGGCGATATCAGTTTGTTCAGTATATTTTGTGTCATTCTGCACTAACTCCAAGCAGATCTGAGCATTGCCACTTAGATTCTTGACATAGCAAAAGAATGCCTTGTCATTATCTTTGGAGTCCTTGGCAATTTTTTTTTTGAAGCTAGCCTTGGATGATTTTATGAGGGATCGTAGTTTCTTGCTGATATTGATTAGGGATGTCTTCCCCTTCTTGAGATTTTGCACTTTTATGTACTAGTTTCCTCCTGTTGTATAGCTTGTTTAGACTGGTTTCCTTTTCTTTGAGGAGTGAGTCTTGGTTTTGATTGGGATAGTATGATCCATGCATTCTTGTAGGTGCTCGTAGAATGCATTAGTAAAGGATTTTGCAGCTTAGACAGCATTATCCATTAGCATGGGGGCTTTGAAACTTTTCACCTCGGTCTTAAGTAACGTGAAGTTTGCTTTTGAAAAGTTTTTCATGGTGGTTTCCTTGACCGGGGGTGCGGGTGGAATATGGATATCCATAGTGATTTGTTTATGGTCAGATCTAACCAGCGAGGGGTTGACCTCCAGTGTGGAACACTGGTCGCCCATGTTGGTGATGACCAGGTCCAATATGTTGTCACCTCTGGTGGGAGTGCTGACCAGTTGATCCAGGGTGTTTGAGTTTATAAATTCTAGGACATGTTGGGCAAGGGAGTTAGTACTTGAGTAGTTCTCCCAGTTAATTTTTGGCAAATTGAAATCGCCCAATATTAGGGTGTTTGGTAGGACCTTTATGTTTCCCAGTGTTTCCAGAAATGCAGAATGGGGGTCCTGGGACATGGTGGGTGATCTGTAACAAGCTACAATTTGAATTGCAGTTTTGCCCATTGTTAGTTACACGTGGATGATCTCTGAAGCATCGTGCAGTGCCACTAACCTGGAGGTGTGAATATCCTTGATGAATATGGATACACCCCCACCTTTTGTAATTCGGTCCGGGTTCTGTGGCCAAAATGTATTGTATGAGTTGTAGCCTGCTAGTGGTGGGGTACTCTCTGGAGCCTTAAACCAGGTTTCTGTTACTGCATATATATCTATTTTCTCCAAACTGAGGAGTGCCTCGAGTGCATGCATTTTGAGGTTTAGACTTCTGGCATTGAGTAGCATCATCCTCAGTTTTTTTTGTTACTTGTGCTATTTACAGCAGTGGGTTTGTCTTTTGAGCCCTGCCTAAAACAGGCACTATGGGGGTGGCAAGTGCCTTGACCAGTATTCAAAAGCCTAAGGGTGACAGGTACAAGCTGTCTCTAGTGAAGCAGCGTGACTTGTCAAGCATGTCATCACAGGTGGAAAGACACTGGATCCCCTTTGAATGACACCAGAAACTTAGCCAATTGTTGAAATTGATAATTTTTTCTTTATACTGTGGTATCATTCTTGGTGAGGGCAAGATGTTATTCAGGGTCAGGGTCATACCGTTCTGGGCTATGTGATCAGAGAAATCTTCCATGTCTCTTTTCATGTAGTCCATGGAGGTATGGCTCAGGTCATTTACACCAACATGGATAATGACAGAGTCATATTTGTACTTGTTCTGGAGTGACCTGATTGCCTGTGTTATGTGGCTGATCCTGTCACCTGACAGGCAGCTAACAATAACCTTCTCCTTGTTCAGTCTAGTGAGTGGGATGTCAGTGTGGCTGACTATAGTGTCACCTATTACTAGTGTGTTGGGTATGTTATTTTGCCTTAAGGGCTGTGATTGCGTGGCACACTGGTTTTGAGAACTATGTGTTTCATGGTTTGTGTTAGGAGGTGGAGGTTGCTTGGATGTGTGCTTTGGAGGTCTCTGCTGCTTTTGCAGATTTTTATTTAGAGCCTCCGAGTATGTTTTTCTGTATTTATGTGTGTTTTTTGCCAGTGCTGGTTTAATGGGTCTGTGTGAGACTGGTGGTGTGATGCAAGTATTTCCCTTCTCCTCTTGACTGTCTGATCCAGTCTTGGGTTGAGAGAGCTTAGGCTCCAGCTTGGCTGTATAATTGCATCTCTTGCATGTATTAGTGTTTGGTGGTAGGAGGAGAGGGTTGTCTGTGTACATGAGGCAGTTGCAACATTGCCTCAAAATGCCCAGATTCACCAGTTAGACTGGAGAGTACACCTGAAACTGCCCTTTGGACATGCCTGGATAGGTACAGTGAACTGTTTTACTGATTGGCTGGTAAGGCCGAATAAAGAGCCTTTTCCTTCTGCACAGTATAGGGGGGTCTAGTGCTAAGGTTTATAAGTGCTTGCTATGAGTTTTGAGCAAGTGCCAAGCTGAGAAATGAATGGTTTGACTGCTAAAGTTGAAAGTTTGTCTAGTTCCAAGGGAAAAATTGAAGAGGAAACTTTGGGGATCCGGGAATAGTTATACCCTAGCTAACCAGCAATACCCAGCATGCAAAACTGGGCAAATGCAGTATTTATAGCATGGAAATGAAAGAGATAGAAATTAGCCGAAAATGACCAATAAACTACTAATTTTTGGGCTGATACCACTCCTCCAGGGACAGATAGGCTGCTCAAAGCTCCCCTCTCTCACAGGTGAACAGAGAAACTTCCATCTATCCTAGTAAGTTATGGGCAAACACAGAGACTTGTAACACAGCCTTGAATTCCACACTAACCTGAAAACTGGAGTATAATAGCTTAGAAAGGCAGGAAACAAGTATATTTGTTTGTTTTTTTTTTCCAGAAAATAAAGCAGGTACAATCAAAAAAACACTTTAAATGCACAGAAAAGGATACTTATTGTTATATATCTCAGATCAGAGTTGTAGTCAATGCCCCTAGTAATAAAGTAGGAAGAAACACAAATACAGTAAAAGAAGATGAATAAAGTGCAAATTTTTTTATATATATAAAACAATAGAAAATGACAAACTGATTTTAAATAAGTTATCCAATTAACCAGAAAAAAACTCAAAACTGAGCCCTGTTCCAGCAGTCTTCAATCAGACAAGTTCTAACTGCACACTCCTGCCACTAGGGTGCAGTGGAACCTTCTCCAAAAAAAGATGGCTTGGATCAGTGCTCATGTTATACAAACAAAGCTAGATTCAGCAGGCCTGAATCTGGTCTATGCTACAGCAACAAGGCGCACCAATTTCAGAAAGAAACAGTTCAAATAAGCAGGCACAATAAGCCTGTGACCAGAAATTCCCAGCTCAGAATGGCAGACTCCAGTCTCTCCTCTCACAAGAGTGCAGACCACAAACCTTCTTAATGTAGAATAACTGGCCTGAAGCCCAAGTGCTTAAACCAGAACTAATGCACTTTTAGAATAGCAGACATTGCGCCTTCAATCAGCAATTCCCATCTCAGAAGCATGTAAGCTACCTGTTCTGCCACAACAGTGCAGACCACAACCCTTCTTAATGTAAATCAACTGGTATGAATCCCAAGTGCTTAAACCAAAAGACTTAGAATAACAGTTACAATTTAATCAGGCTACTACCAAGCAGTAATAAATGCAGCAGAATAAATAAAACTGAGTACTTTTAAGAAGAGGCAAAAGCAAAATAAAGTAGGAGGAAACACAAATACAGTAAAAGCAGATGAATAAAGTGCATTTTTTTTGTTAGTAAAGTGCAAGGAGAGAGGAAGGAAGAACTTAAGTGGGCTGGCCTTCTCAAATCTTCTCTCTGTATTAAGTAGAGTGAACACTTGACTCAGAATATGCTCTCACTGTACTCAGTTAAGTGAGCAAATGAGATGGAGTCGGGAGGAGTGTTCAAATACAGATTTACAGGAGGGGCAGGCAATTCCAGAGCCACCAACACTAACACCAAGACAAGAACAGGGAGAGTGGGGTGGGAACTAACTGCAGAGAGACACACATCACCTATTCAGTGAAACAATTAGGTAACAGAAAAAAATAAAATATAGTACTTTTAAAACTGCATGTTTGCACTTAGAAGAATAAAACACAGTACTGCAAGTTTGTACTTAACTTCAGCTTCTAATGCAGGTGATTGTAGCCAAACAAGTCACCCAGAAATTGAGCATAAAGTGAATTCTCAAACTTCGTGGCTAGCACTTAAAGTACAGAGGAAACTCTCTAGGCTAACAGTTAAATATCAGATAACAAAGAAGTGAGAAGACCACTACTCCCTCTTACAGCAGAGAGACACACAGCACACTATTCAGTGAAACAATTAGGGGTATATAGACATATATCTATATATATATATATATATATATATATATATATATATATATAGATATATGTATATATATATATATATATATATATATATATATATATATATATATATATACACATATGCATACATCTATAGATATATATGTCTACATATATATGTTTATATGGTTCTAGGTTAGAAGATCGACAGCCGACATCACCGACAACGGATTAGCGCCAGATGATCGACACCGGAAGACCGCTACAGATGAAACGCCGACGCCAGGGATAGTGACTTGGAAAGAAGGCTGTGTGAGTATGCGGTGGTGACGGACGTTAGGGTGCGAGTAAGGTAAGTGTGGATAGTGACAGTCTGTGGGGATAGGGGCGGGTTAAGTGAGTTAGGGTTAGGGCGGGTTAGGTAAGTGTCGGTAGTGGTATTTTTAAGGGGCGGGTTAAGTGAGTTAGGTTAGGGCGCGGGTTAGGTAAGTGTGTGGTAGTGGCAGTTTTTGGGTTAGGGCGGTTAAGTGAGTTAGGGTTAGGGCGCGGGTTATGTAAGTGTCTGGTAGTGGTATTTTTTAGGGGTGGGTTAAGTGAGT